>NW_022261978.1:14932159-14989659 GCF_002021735.2 Oncorhynchus kisutch | reverse complement strand
TCTACCTGCTACTCTGTTACTCTGTATCTACATGTTACTCTGTATCTACCTGTTACTCTGTATCTACCTGTTACTCTGTATCTACCTGTTACTCTGTATCTACCTGTTACTCTGTTACTCTGTATCTACCTGTTACTCTGTTACTCTGTATCTACCTGTTACTCTGTTTACTCTGTATCTACCTGTTACTCTGTTACTCTGTATCTACCTGTTACTACTCTGTTACTCTGTATCTGCCTGTTACTCTGTATCTACCTGTTACTCTGTTACTCTGTATCTTCCTGTTAATCTGTTACTCTGTATCTACCTGTTACTCTGTATCTACCTGTTACTCTGTTACTCTGTATCTACCGGTTACTCTGTTACTCTGTATCTACCTGTTACTCTGTTACTCTGTATCTGCCTGTTACTCTGTATCTACCTGTTACTCTGTTACTCTGTATGCTTCCTGCTACTCTGTTACTCTGTAGCTACCTGTTACTTGTTACTCTGTATCTACCTGTTACTCTTATCTTCCTGTTACTCTGTAGCTTCCTGTTACCTCTGTATCTACCTGCTACTCTGTTACTCTGTATCTACCTGTTACTCTGTTAACTCTGTATCTACCTGTTACTCTGTATCTACCTGTTACTCTGTATCTAACCTATTACTCTGTATCTACCTGTTACTCTGTATCGACCTGTTACTCTGTATCTACCTGTTACTATCTGTATCTTCCTGTTACTCTGTATCTACCTGCTACTCTGTTTACTCTGTATCTACCTGTTACTTCTGTTACTCTGTATCTACCTGTTACTCTGTATCTACCTGTTACTTACTCTGTTACTCTGTATCTACCTGTTATCTGTATCTACCTGTAGCTACCTTACCTGTACTTCCTGTTATCTTCCTGTTACTCACCTTTACCTTGTTTAATCTGTATCTTCCCTGTTACTCTGTATCTGCCTTACTCTGTTACTCTGTATCTACCTTGTTACTCTGTATCTCCTACCTGTTCTCTGTATCTTCCTGTTACTTCTGTATTCTACCTGTTACTCTGTGTACTCTGGATCGACCTGTTACTCTGTTACTCTGTATCTACCTGTTACTCCTGTATCTACCTGTTACTCTGTGATCTACCTGTTACTCTGTTACTCTGTATCTACCTGTTACTCTGCTACTCTGTATCTACCTGTTACTCATCTATCTACCTGTTACTCTCTATCTACCTGTTACTCTGTTACTCTGTATCTACCTGCTACTCTGTTACTCTGTATCTACCTGTTACTCTGTTACTCTGTATCTACCTGTTACTCTGTATCTACCTGTTACTCTGTTACTCTGTATCTACCTGTTACTCTGTATCTACCTGTTACTCTGTATCTACCTGTTACTCTGTATCTTCCTGTTACTCTGTATCTACCTGTTACTCTGTTACTCTGTATCTACCTGTTACTCTGTTACTCTGTATCTACCTGTTACTCTGTATCTACCTGTTACTCTGCATCTACCTGTTACTCTGTTACTCTGTATCTACCTATTAATCTGTATCTACCTGTTACGCTGTTACTCTGTATCTACCTGTTACTCTGTATCTACCTGTTACTCTGTTACTCTGTATCTACCTATTGCTCTGTTACTCTGTATCTACCTGTTACTCTGTATCTTCCTGTTACTCTGTATCTACCTGTTACTCTGTTACTCTGTATCTACCTGTTACTCTGTTACTCTGTATCTACCTGTTACTCTGTATCTACCTGTTACTCTGTATCTACCTGTTACTCTGTTACTCTGTATCTACCTGTTACTCTGCTACTCTGTATCTACCTGTTACTCTCTATCTACCTGTTACTCTCTATCTACCTGTTACTCTGTTACTCTGTATCTACCTGCTACTCTGTTACTCTGTATCTACCTGTTACTCTGTTACGCTGTATCTAACTGTACTCTGATCTACCTGTTTACTCTGTTACTCTGTATCTACCTGTTACTCTGTATCTTCCTGTTACTCTGTAATCTTCCTGTTACTCTGTATCTACCTGTTACTCTGTATCTTCCTGTACTCTGTAATCTACCTGTTACTCTGTATCTTCCTGTTTACTCCTGTCTCTGCCTGTTACTCTGTTACTCTGTATCTACCTGTTACTTTGTTACTCTGTATCTACCTGTTACTCTGTATCTACCTGTTACTCTGTATCTTCCTGTTACTCTGTATCTACCTGTTACTCTGTTACTCTGTATCTACTGTTACTCTGTTACTCTGTATCTACTGTTACTCTGTATCTACCTGTTACTCTGTTACTCTGTATCTACCTGTTTACCTCTGTTACTCTGTAATCTACCTGTTACTCTGCTACTCTGTATCTACCTGTTACTCTCTATCTACCTGTTACTCTCTATTACTACCTGTTACTCTGTTACTCTGCTATCTACCTGCTACTCTGTTACTCTGTATCTACCTGTTACTCTGTATCTACCTGTTACTCTGTTACTCTGTATCTACCTGTTACTCTGTATCTTCTGTTACTCTGTATCTACCTTTTACTCTGTATCTTCCTGTTACTCTGTATCTACCTGTTACTCTGTTACTCTGTATCTACCTGTTACTTTGTTACTCTGTATCTACCTGTTACTCTGTATCTACCTGTTACTCTGCATCTACCTGTTACTCTGTTACTCTGTATCTACCTATTAATCTGTATCTACCTGTTACTGCTGTTACTCTGTATCTACCTGTTACTCTGTATCTACCTGTTTACTCTGTTACTCTGTATCTACCTGTTACTCTGTATCTACCTGTTACTCTGTATCTACCTGTACTCTGTTACTCTGTATCTACCGGTTACTCTGTTACTTCTGTATCTACCTGTT
Organism: Oncorhynchus kisutch; assembly: GCF_002021735.2. Taxonomy (NCBI): domain Eukaryota; kingdom Metazoa; phylum Chordata; class Actinopteri; order Salmoniformes; family Salmonidae; genus Oncorhynchus; species Oncorhynchus kisutch. Next base: position 14,986,809 of record NW_022261978.1, on the reverse strand, counting down.
ACTCTGTTACTCTGTATCTGCCTGTTACTCTGTATCTACCTGTTACTTACTCTGTTCCTCTGTATCTTCCTGCTACCTCTGTTACTCTGTATCTACCTGTTACTTGTTACTCTGTATCTACCTGTTACTCTGTATCTTCCTGTTTACTCTGTATCTTCCTGTTACTCTGTATCTACCTGCTACTCTGTTACTCTGTATCTACCTGTTACTCTGTTACTCTGTATCTACCTGTTACTCTGTATCTACCTGTTACTCTGTATCTACCTATTACTCTGTATCTACCTGTTACTCTGTATCGACCTGTTACTCTGTATCTACCTGTTACTCTGTATCTTCCTGTTACTCTGTATCTACCTGCTACTCTGTTACTCTGTATCTACCTGTTACTCTGTTACTACTGTATCTACCTGTTTACTCTGTATCTACCTGTTTACTCTCTGTTACTCTGTATCTACCTGTTTACTCTGTATCTACCTGTTACTCTGTATCTTCCTGTTACTCTGTATCTACCTGTTACTCTGTATCTTCCTGTTACTCTGTATCTGCCTGTTACTCTGTTACTCTGTATCTACCTGTTACTCTGTATCTACCTGTTACTCTGTATCTTCCTGTTACTCTGTATCTACCTGTTACTCTGTTACTCTGTATCTACCTGTTACTCTGTTACTCTGTATCTACCTGTTACTCTGTATCTACCTGTTACTCTGTATCTACCTGTTACTCTGTTACTCTGTATCTACCTGTTACTCTGCTACTCTGTATCTACCTGTTACTCTCTATCTACCTGTTACTCTCTATCTACCTGTTACTCTGTTACTCTGTATCTACCTGCTACTCTGTTACTCTGTATCTACCTGTTACTCTGTTACTCTGTATCTACCTGTTACTCTGTATCTACCTGTTACTCTGTTACTCTGTATCTACCTGTTACTCTGTATCTTCCTGTTACTCTGTATCTACCTGTTACTCTGTATCTTCCTGTTACTCTGTATCTACCTGTTACTCTGTTACTCTGTATCTACCTGTTACTCTGTTACTCTGTATCTACCTGTTACTCTGTATCTACCTGTTACTCTGCATCTACCTGTTACTCTGTTACTCTGTATCTACCTATTAATCTGTATCTACCTGTTACGCTGTTACTCTGTATCTACCTGTTACTCTGTATCTACCTGTTACTCTGTTACTCTGTATCTACCTATTGCTCTGTTACTCTGTATCTACCTGTTACTCTGTATCTTCCTGTTACTCTGTATCTACCTGTTATACTCTGTTACTCTGTATCTACCTGTTACTCTGTTACTCTGTATCTACCTGTTACTCTGTATCTACCTGTTACTCTGTATCTACCTGTTACTCTGTTACTCTGTATCTACCTGTTACTCTGCTACTCTGTATCTACCTGTTACTCTCTATCTACCTGTTACTCTCTATCTACCTGTTACTCTGTTACTCTGTATCTACCTGCTACTCTGTTACTCTGTATCTACCTGTTACTCGGTTACTCTGTATCTCCCTGTTACTCTGTATCTACCTGTACTCTGTTACTCTGTATCTACCTGTTACTCGTATCTTCCTGTTACTCTGTCTTTCTACCTGTTACTACTCTGTATCTTCCTGTTACTCTGTATCTACCTGTTACTCTGTATCTTCCTGTTACTCTGTATCTGCCTGTTACTCTGTTACTCTGTATCTACCTGTTACTTTGTTACTCCTGTATCTACCTGTTACTCTGTATCTACCTGTTACTCTGTATCTTCTGTTACTCTGTATCTACCTGTTTACTCTGTTACTCTGTATTACCTGTTACTCTGTTACTCTGTATCTACCTGTTACTACTGTATCTACCTGTTACTCTGTATCTACTGTTACTCTGTTACTCTGTGATCTACCTGTTACTCTGTTACTCTGTATCTACTGTTACTCTGCTACTCTGTATCTACCTGTTACTCTCTATCTACCTGTTACTCTCTATCTACCTGTTACTCTGTTACTCTGTATCTACCTGCTACTCTGTTACTCTGTATCTACCTGTTACTCTGTATCTACCTGTTACTCTGTTACTCTGTATCTACCTGTTACTCTGTATCTTCCTGTTACTCTGTATCTACCTGTTACTCTGTATCTTCCTGTTACTCTGTATCTACCTGTTACTCTGTTACTCTGTATCTACCTGTTACTTTGTTACTCTGTATCTACCTGTTACTCTGTATCTACCTGTTACTCTGCATCTACCTGTTACTCTGTTACTCTGTATCTACCTATTAATCTGTATCTACCTGTTACGCTGTTACTCTGTATCTACCTGTTACTCTGTATCTACCTGTACTCTGTTACTCTGTATCTACCTGTTACGCTGTTACTCTGTATCTACCTGTTACTCTCTATCTACCTGTTACTCTCTATCTACCTGTTACTCTGTTACTCTGTATCTACCTGTTACTCTGTATCTGCCTGTTACTTCTGTTACTCTGTATCTACTCTGTTACTCTGTATCTACCTGTTACTCTGTATCTACCTGTTACTCTTTTACTCTGTATCTACCTGTTACTCTGTTACTCTGTATCTACCTGTTACTCTGTATCTACCTGTTACTCTGTATTTACCTGTTACTCTGTTACTCTGTATCTACCTGTTACTCTGTATCTACTTCCGGCGCCGACAGAGATGGCCGCCTCGCTTCGCGTTCCTAGGAAACTATGCAGTTTTTTGTTTTTTACGTGTTATTTCTTACACTAGTACCCCCAGGTCATCTTAGGTTTCATCACATACAGCCGAGAAGAACTACTGAATATAAGATCAGCGTCAACTCACCACCAGTACGACCAAGAATATGTTTTTCGCGATGCGGATCCTGTGTTCTGCCTTACAACCAGCGCCACGGGATGGTTCCCATGCAGCGACCCAAAAAAACGACTCAGAAAAAGAGGGAAACGAAGCGGTCTTCTGGTCAGACTCCGGAGACGGGCACATCGTGCAGCACTCCCTAGCATTCTTCTTGCCAATGTCCAGTCTCTTGACAACAAGGTTGATGAAATCCGAGCAAGGGTAGCATTCCAGAGGGACATCAGAGACTGTAACGTTCTCTGTTTCACGGAAACGTGGCTCACTGGAGAGACGCAATCCGAAGCGGTGCAGCCAGCGGGTTTCTCCACGCATCGCGCGGACAGAAACTAACATCTTTCTGGTAAGAAGAGGGGCGGGGGCGTATGCCTTATGGCCAAGGCTAATCTGAAAACAAGACTCCCTAAATTTTATCAGCATATCGATTGCGCAACCAGGGGTGGAAAGACCCTGGATCATTGTTACTCTAACTTCCGCGACGCATATAAGGCCCTGCCCCGCCCCCCTTTCGGAAAAGCTGACCACGACTCCATTTTGTTGATCCCTGCCTACAGACAGAAACTAAAACAAGAAGCTCCCACGCTGAGTCCTGTCCAACGCTGGTCCGACCAAGCTGACTCCACACTCCAAGACTGCTTCCATCACGTGGACTGGGAGATGTTTCGTATTGCGTCAGCCAACAACATTGACGAATACGCTGATTCGGTGTGCGAGTTCATTAGAACGTGCGTTGAAGATGTCGTTCCCATAGCAACGATTAAAACATTCCCCAACCAGAAACCGTGGATTGTTGGCAGCATTCGTGTAGAACTGAAGGCGCGAACCACTGCTTTTAATCAGGGCAAGGTGTCTGGTAACATGACTGAATACAAACAGCGCAGCTATTCCCTCCGCAAGGCTATCAAACAAGCTAAGCGCCAGTACAGAGACAAAGTAGAATCTCAATTCAACGGCTCAGACACAAGAGGCATGTGGCAGGGTCTACAGTCAATCACGGACTACAGGAAGAAACCCAGCCCAGTCACGGACCAGGATGTCTTGCTCCCAGGCAGACGACACAACTTTTTTGCCCGCTTTGAGGACAATACAGTGCCACTGACACGGCCTGCAACGAAAACATGCGGTCTCTCCTTCACTGCAGCCGAAGTGAGTAAGACATTTAAACGTGTTAACCCTCGCAAGGCTGCAGGCCCAGACGGCATCCCCAGCCGCGCCCTCAGAGCATGCGCAGACCAGCTGGCCGGTGTGTTTACGGACATATTCAACCAATCCCTATACCAGTCTGCTGTTCCCACATGCTTCAAGAGGGCCACCATTGTTCCTGTTCCCAAGAAAGCTAAGGTAACTGAGCTAAACGACTACCGCCCCGTAGCACTCACATCCGTCATCATGAAGTGCTTTGAGAGACTAGTCAAGGACCATATCACCTCCACCCTACCTGACACCCTTGACCCACTCCAATTTGCTTACCGCCCAAATAGGTCCACAGACGATGCAATCTCAACCACACTGCACACTGCCCTAACCCATCTGGACAAGAGGAATACCTATGTGAGAATGCTGTTCATCGACTACAGCTCGGCATTCAACACCATAATACCCTCCAAGCTCGTCATCAAGCTCGAGACCCTGGGTCTCGACCCCGCCCTGTGCAACTGGGTACTGGACTTCCTGACGGGCCGCCCCCAGGTGGTGAGGGTAGGCAACAACATCTCCTCCCCGCTGATCCTCAACACTGGGGCCCCACAAGGGTGCGTTCTGAGCCCTCTCCTGTACTCCCTGTTCACCCACGACTGCGTGGCCACGCACGCCTCCAACTCAATCATCAAGTTTGCGGACGACACAACAGTGGTAGGCTTGATTACCAACAACGACGAGACGGCCTACAGGGAGGAGGTGAGGGCCCTCGGAGTGTGGTGTCAGGAAAATAACCTCACACTCAACGTCAACAAAACTAAGGAGATGATTGTGGACTTCAGGAAACAGCAGAGGGAACACCCCCCCATCCACATCGATGGAACAGTAGTGGAGAGGGTAGCAAGTTTTAAGTTCCTCGGCATACACATCACAGACAAACTAAATTGGTCCACTCACACAGACAGCATCGTGAGGAAGGCGCAGCAGCGCCTCTTCAACCTCAGGAGGCTGAAGAAATTCGGCTTGTCACCAAAAGCACTCACAAACTTCTACAGATGCACAATCGAGAGCATCCTGGCGGGCTGTATCACCGCCTGGTATGGCAACTGCACCGCCCTCAACCGTAAGGCTCTCCAGAGGGTAGTGAGGTCTGCACAACGCATCACCGGGGGCAAACTACCTGCCCTCCAGGACACCTACACCACCCGATGCTACAGGAAGGCCATAAAGATCATCAAGGACATCAACCACCCGAGCCACTGCCAGTTCACACCACTGTCATCCAGAAGGCGAGGTCAATACAGATGCATCAAAGCTGGGACCGAGAGACTGAAAAACAGCTTCTATCTCAAGGCCATCAGACTGTTAAACAGCCACCACTAACATTGAGTGGCTACTGCCAACACACTGTCAATGCCACTGACTCTACTCCAGCCACTTTAATCATGGGAATTGATGGGAAATGATGTAAATATATCACTAGCCACTTTAAACAATGCTACCTTATATAATGTTACTTACCCTACATTATTCATCTCATATGCATACGTAGATACTGTACTCTATATCATCGACTGCATCCTTATGTAATACATGTATCACTAGCCACTTTAACTATGCCACTTGGTTTACATACTCATCTCATATGTATATACTGTACTCGATATCATCTACTGTATCTTGCCTATGCTGCTCTGTACCATCACTCATTCATATATCCTTATGTACATATTCTTTATCCCCTTACACTGTGTATAAGACAGTAGTTTTTTTTGGAATTGTTAGTTAGATCACTTGTTCGTTATTACTGCATTGTCGGAACTAGAAGCACAAGCATTTCGCTACACTCGCATTAACATCTGCTAACCATGTGTATGTGACAAATAAATTTGATTTGATTTGATACCTGTTACTCTGTATCTACCTGTTACTCTGTATCTACCTGTTACTCTGTTACTCTGTATCTACCTGTTACTCTGTATCTACCTGTTACTCTGTATCTACCTGTTACTCTGTATCTACTTTTATTTTAATTTTATTTTTTTCACCTTTATTTAACCAGGTAGGCTAGTTGAGAACAAGTTCTCATTTGCAACTGCGACCTGGCCAAGTTAAAGCATAGCAGTGTGAGCATACAACAAAGAGTTACACATGGAGTAAACAATTAACAAGTCAATAACACAGTAGAAAACAAAGGGGGGGTCTATATACAATGTGTGCAAAAGGCATGAGGAGGTAGGCAAATAATTACAATTTTGCAGATTAACACTGGAGTGATAAATGATCAGATGGTCATGTACAGGTAGAGATATAGGTGTGCAGAAGAGCAGAAAGGTAAATAAATAAAAACAGTATGGGGATGAGGTAGGTGAAAAGGGTGGGCTATTTACCAATAGACTATGTACAGCTGCAGCGATCGGTTAGCTGCTCAGATAGCAGATGTTTGAAGTTGGTGAGGGAGATAAAAGTCTCCAACTTCAGCGATTTTTGCAATTCGTTCCAGTCACAGGCAGCAGAGTACTGGAACGAAAGGCGGCCAAATGAGGTGTTGGTTTTAGGGATGATCAGTGAGATACACCTGCTGGAGCGCGTGCTACGGATGGGTGTTGCCATCGTGACCAGTGAGCTGAGATAAGGCGGAGCTTTACCTAGCATAGACTTGTAGATGACCTGGAGCCAGTGGGTCTGGCGACGAATATGTAGCGAGGGCCAGCCGACTAGAGCATACAAGTCGCAGTGGTGGGTGGTATAAGGTGCTTTAGTGACAAAACGGATGGCACTGTGATAGACTGCATCCAGTTTGCTGAGTAGAGTGTTGGAAGCCATTTGTAGATGACATCGCCGAAGTCGAGGATCGGTAGGATAGTCAGTTTTACTAGGGTAAGCTTGGCGGCTTGAGTGAAGGAGGCTTTGTTGCGGAATAGAAAGCCGACTCTTGATTTGATTTTCGATTGGAGATGTTTGATATGAGTCTGGAAGGAGAGTTTGCAGTCTAGCCAGACACCTAGGTACTTATAGACGTCCACATATTCTAGGTCGGAACCATCCAGGGTGGTGATGCTAGTCGGGCATGCAGGTGCAGGCAGCGACCGGTTGAAAAGCATGCATTTGGTTTTACTAGCGTTTAAGAGCAGTTGGAGGCCACGGAAGGAGTGTTGTATGGCATTGAAGCTTGTTTGGAGGTTAGATAGCACAGTGTCCAAAGACGGGCCGAAAGTATATAGAATGGTGTCGTCTGCGTAGAGGTGGATCAGGGAATCGCCTGCAGCAAGAGCAACATCATTGATATACACAGAGAAAAGAGTCGGCCCGAGAATTGAACCCTGTGGCACCCCCATAGAGACTGCCAGAGGACCGGACAGCATGCCCTCCGATTTGACACACTGAACTCTGTCTGCAAAGTAATTGGTGAACCAGGCAAGGCAGTCATCCGAAAAACCGAGGCTACTGAGTCTGCCGATAAGAATATGGTGATTGACAGAGTCGAAAGCCTTGGCAAGGTCGATGAAGACGGCTGCACAGTACTGTCTTTTATCGATGGCGGTTATGATATCGTTTAGTACCTTGAGTGTGGCTGAGGTGCACCCATGACCGGCTCGGAAACCAGATTGCATAGCGGAGGAGGTACGGTGGGATTCGAGATGGTCAGTGACCTGTTTGTTGACTTGGCTTTCGAAGACCTTAGATAGGCAGGGCAGGATGGATATAGGTCTGTAACAGTTTGGGTCCAGGGTGTCTCCCCCTTTGAAGAGGGGGATGACTGCGGCAGCTTTCCAATCCTTGGGGGATCTCAGACGAGATGAAAGAGAGGTTGAACAGGCTGGTAATAGGGGTTGCGACAATGGTGGCAGATAGTTTCAGAAATAGAGGGTCCAGATTGTCAAGCCCAGCTGATTTGTACGGGTCCAGGTTTTGCAGCTCTTTCAGAACATCTGCTATCTGGATTTGGGTAAAGGAGAACCTGGAGAGGCTTGGGCGAGGAGCTGCGGGGGGGGCGGAGCTGTTGGCCGAGGTTGAAGTAGCCAGGCGGAAGGCATGGCCAGCCGTTGAGAAATGCTTATTGAAGTTTTCGATAATCATGGATTTATCAGTGGTGACCGTGTTACCTAGCCTCAGTGCAGTGGGCAGCTGGGAGGAGGTGCTCTTGTTCTCTACCTGTTACTCTGTTACTCTGTATCTACCTGTTACTCTGTATCTACCTGTTACTCTGTTACTCTGTATCTACCTGTTACTCTGTTACTCTGTATCTACTCTGTTACTCTGTATATACCTGTTACTCTGTTACTCTGTATCTACCTGTTACTCGGTATCTACCTGTTACTCTGTTACTCTGTATCTACCTGTTACTCTGTTACTCTGTATCTACCTGTTACTCTGTATCTACCTGTTACTCTGTATCTACCTGTTACTCTGTTACTCTGTATCTACCTGCTACTCTGTATCGACCTGTTACTCTCTATCTACCTGTTACTCTGTATCTACCTGTTACTCTGCTACTCTGCTACTCTGTATCTACCTGTTACTCTCTATCTACCTGTTACTCTGTTACTCTGTATCTACCTGTTACTCTGTATCTACCTGTTACTCTGTATCTACCTGTTACTCTGTTACTCTGTATCTTCCTGTTACTCTGTATCGACCTGTTACTCTGTATCTACCTGTTACTCTGTATCGACCTGTTACTCTGTATCTACCTGTTACTCTGTATCTACCTGTTACTCTGTTACTCTGTATCTACCTGTTACTCTGTATCTACATGTTACTCTGTATCTTCCTGTTACTCTGTATCGACCTGTTACTCTGTATCTACCTGTTACACTATCTACCTGTTACTCTGTATCTACCTGTTACTCTGTATCTACCTGTTACTCTGTATCTACCTGTTACTCTGTATCTACCTGTTACTCTGTTACTCTGTATCTACCTATTACTCTGTATCTACCTATTACTCTGTATCTACCTGTTACTCTGTATCTACCTGTTACTCTGTATCTACCTGTTACTCTGTTACTCTGTATCCACCTGTTACTCTGTATCTACCTGTTACTACCTGTTACTCTGTTACTCTGTATCTACCTGTTACTTTGTTACTCTGTATCTACCTGTTACTATGTTACTCTGTATATACCTGTTACTCTGTATCTACCTGTTACTCTGTATCAACCTGTTACTCTGTATCTACCTGTTACTCTGTTACTCTGTATCTACTCTGTTACTCTGTATATACCTGTTACTCTGTTACTCTGTATCTACCTGTTACTCTGTTACTCTGTATCTACCTGTTACTCTGTTACTCTGTATCTACCTGTTACTCTGTATCTACCTATTACTCTGTATCTACCTATTACTCTGTATCTACCTGTTACTTGTTACTCTGTATCTACCTGTTACTCTGTTATTCTGTATCTACCTGTTACTCTGTATCTACCTGTTACTCTGTATCTACCTGTTACTCTGTTACTCTGTATCTACCTGTTACTCTGTATCTACCTGTTACTCTGTTACTCTGTATCTACCTGTTACTCTGTATCGACCTGTTACTCTGTCTCTACCTGTTACTCTGTATCTACCTGTTACTCTGTATCTACCTGTTACTCTGTATCTACCTGTTACTCTGTATCTACATGTTACTCTGTATCTTCCTGTTACTCTGTATCGACCTGTTACTCTGTATCTACCTGTTACTCTGTATCGACCTGTTACTCTGTCTCTACCTGTTACTCTGTATCTACCTGTTACTCTGTATCTACCTGTTACTCTGTATCTACCTGTTACTCTGTATCTACCTGTTACTCTGTATCTACATGTTACTCTGTATCTTCCTGTTACTCTGTATCGACCTGTTACTCTGTATCTACCTGTTACTCTGTATCTACCTGTTACTCTGTTACTCTGTATCTACCTGTTACTCTGTAGCTACCTGTTACTCTGTATCTACCTGTTTCTATGTCACTCTGTATCTACCTGTTACTCTGTTACTCTGTATCTACCTGTTACTCTGTATCTACCTGTTACTCTGTATCTACCTGTTACTCTGTTACTCTGTATCTACCTGTTACTCTGTATCTACCTGTTACTCTGTATCTACCTGTTACTCTGTTACTCTGTATCGACCTGTTACTCTGTATCTACCTGTTACTCTGTTATTCTGTATCTACCTGTTACTCTGTATCTACCTGTTACTCTGTATCTACCTGTTACTCTGTATCTACCTGTTACTCTGTTACTCTGTATCTACCTGTTACTCTGTATCTACCTGTTACTCTGTATCTACCTGTTACTCTGTTACTCTGTATCGACCTGTTACTCTGTATCTACCTGTTACTCTGTTATTCTGTATCTACCTGTTACTCTGTATCTACCTGTTACTCTGTATCTACCTGTTACTCTGTTACTCTGTATCTACCTGTTACTCTGTATCTACCTGTTACTCTGTTACTCTGTATCTACCTGTTTACTCTGTATCGACCTGTTACTCTGTCTCTACCTGTTACTCTGTATCTACCTGTTACTCTGTATCTACCTGTTACTCTGTATCTACCTGTTACTCTGTTACTCTGTATCTACCTGTTACTCTGTATCTACATGTTACTCTGTATCTTCCTGTTACTCTGTATCGACCTGTTACTCTGTATCTACCTGTTACTCTGTATCTACCTGTTACTCTGTATCTACCTGTTACTCTGTTACTCTGTATCTACCTGTTACTCTGTATCTACCTGTTACTCTGTATCTACCTGTTTCTATGTCACTCTGTATCTACCTGTTACTCTGTTACTCTGTATCTACCTGTTACTCTGTATCTACCTGTTACTCTGTATCTACCTGTTACTCTGTTACTCTGTATCTACCTGTTACTCTGTATCTACCTGTTACTCTGTATCTACCTGTTACTCTGTTACTCTGTATTGACCTGTTACTCTGTATCTACCTGTTACTCTGTTACTCTGTATCTACCTGTTACTCTGTATCTACATGTTACTCTGTATCTACCTGCTACTCTGTTACTCTGTATCTACCTGTTACTTTGTTACTCTGTATCTACCTGTTACTCTGTTACTCTGCATCTACCTGTTACTCTGTTACTCTGCATCTACCTGTTACTCTGTTACTCTGTATCTTCCTGTTACTCGGTTACTCTGTATCTACCTGTTACTCTGTTACTCTGTATCTACCTGTTACTCTGTATCTACCTGTTACTCTGTTACTCTGTATCTACCTGTTACTCTGTTACTCTGTATCTACCTGTTACTCTGTCACTCTGTATCTACCTGTTACTCTATCTACCTGTTACTCTGTATCTACCTGTTACTCTGTATCTACCTGTTACTCTGTTACTCTGTATCTACCTGTTACTCTGTTACTCTGTATCTACCTGTTACTCTGTATCTACCTGTTACTCTGTTACTCTGTATCTACCTGTTACTCTGTATCTACCTGTTACTCTGTTACTCTGTATCTACCTGTTACTCTGTTACTCTGTATCTACCTGTTGCTCTGTATCTACCTGTTACTCTGTTACTCTGTATCTACCTGTTACTCTGTATCTACCTGTTACTCTGTATCTACCTGTTACTCTGTATCTACCTGTTTACTCTGTATCTACCTGTTACTCTGTTACTCTGTATCTACCTGTTACTCTGTATCTACCTGTTTACTCTGTATCTACCTGTTACTCTGTATCTACCTGTTACTCTGTTACTGTTTCTACCTGTTACTCTGTTACTCTGTATCTACCTGTTACTCTGTATCTACCTGCTACTCTGTTACTCTGTATCTACCTGTTACTCTGTTACTCTGTATCTACCTGTTACTCTGTTACTCTGTAATCTACCTGTTACTCTGTTGCTCTGTATCTACCTGTTACTCTGTATCTACCTGTTACTCTGTATCTACCTGTTACTCTGTTACTCTGTATCTACCTGTTTATCTGTATCTACCTATTACTCTGTTACTCTGTATCTACCTGTTACTCTGTATCTACCTGTTACTCTGTTCTCTGTATCTACCTGTTACTCTGTTACTCTGTATCTACCTGTTACTCTGTATCTACCTGTTACTCTGTATCTACCTGTTACTCTGTATCTACCTGTTACTCTGTTACTCTGTATCTACCTGTTACTCTGTATCTACCTGTTACTCTGTTACTCTGTATCTACCTGTTACTTTGTTACTCTGTATCTACCTGTTACTCTGTTACTCTGTATCTACCTGTTACTCTGTTACTCTGTATCTACCTGTTACTCTGTTTACTCTGTATCTACCTGTTACTCTGTATCTACATGTTACTCTGTATCTACCTGTTACTCTGTATCTACCTGTTACTCTGTATCTACATGTTACTCTGTATCTACCTGTTACTCTGTTACTCTGTATCTACCTGTTACTCTGTATCGACCTGTTACTCTGTATCTACCTGTTACTCTGTATCTACCTGTTACTCTGTTACTCTGTATCTACCTGTTACTCTGTTACTCTGTATCTACCTGTTACTCTGTATCTTCCTGTTACGCTGTTATTCTGTATCTACCTGTTACTCTGTATCTACCTGTTACTCTGTTACTCTGTATCTACCTGTTACTCTGTATCTACCTGTTACTCTGTTATTCTGTATCTACCTGTTACTCTGTATCTACCTGTTACTCTGTATCTACCTGTTACTCTGTATCTACCTGTTACTCTGTTACTCTGTATCTACCTGTTACTATGTTACTCTGTATCTACCTGTTACTCTGTATCTACCTGTTACTCTGTATCTACCTGTTACTCTGTATCTACCTGTTACTCTGTTACTCTGTATCTACCTGTTACTCTGTATCTACCTGTTACTCTGTTACTCTGTATCTTCCTGTTACTCTGTATCTACCTGTTACTCTGTATCTACCTGTTACTCTGTTACTCTGTATCTACCTATTACTCTGTCACTCTGTATCTACCTGTTACTCTGTTACTCTGTATCTACCTGTTACTCTGCATCTACCTGTTACTCTGTTACTCTGTATCTACCTGTTACTCTGTTACTCTGTATCTACCTGTTACTCTGTTACTCTGTATCTACCTGTTACTCTGTTACTCTGTATCTACCTGTTACTCTGTTACTCTGTATCTACCTGTTACTCTGTTACTCTGTATCTACCTGTTACTCTGTTACTCTGTATCTACCTGTTACTCTGTTACTCTGTATCTACCTGTTACTCTGTTACTCTGTATCTACCTGTTACTCTGTATCTACCTGTTACTCTGTATCTACCTGTTACTCTGTTACTCTGTATCTACTTGTTACTCTGTTACTCTGTATCTACCTGTTATTCTGTATCTACCTGTTACTCAGTATCTACCTGTTACACACCTGTGTGTGTGTGTGTGTGTGTGTGTGTGTGTGTGTGTGTGTGTGTGTAATGCTTGTCTGTCTGTGTGTGTGTAATGCTTGTCTGTGTGTGTGTGTGTAATGCTTGTCTGTGTGTGTGTGTGTGTGTAATGCTTGTCTGTGTGTGTGTGTGTAATGCTTGTCTGTGTGCCTAACGTGTGTGTGTTTAATGCTTGTCTGTGTGCCTAACGTGTGTGTGTGTGTTTAATGCTTTTCCGTGTGCCTAACGCGTGTGTGTGTGTAATGTCTGTGTGTGTGTCCACTCTAGTGTCCAGGCGGTGCGGGATCTGATCCCTCTCTTCCTGATGAAGGCCGGGGACTTTAGCTCCGCCCTCTCCTCCTTCTTCTATCCGCCCCCTGGGGTTTGCTGCCCCGTCTGCCGCCTAACGCCACGCCTCTTCACCCTCTACCTACGCATCATCACCACGGCAACCGCGCCCAGCGCCACCGCTGCCATGGCAACGCAGCCCCTCTCCCCCGACACTCCCTGGGAGGAGGTCAAAGGTTAGATATGTATACACACATCTAGCTATCTCCTGTCTGATATACACACACATCTAGCTATCTCCTGTCTGATACACACACACACACACATCTAGCTATCTCCTGTCTGATACACACACACACACACACACACATCTAGCTATCTCCTGTCTGTTACACACACACACACACACACACACACACACACACACACACACACACACACACACACACACACACACACATCTAGCTATCTCCTGTCTGTTACACACACACACACACACACACACACACACACACACACACACACACACACACACATCTAGCTATCTCCTGTCTGATACACACACACATCTAGCTATCTCCTGTCTGATACACACACACACACATCTAGCTATCTCCTGTCTGATACACACACACATCTAGCTATCTCCTGTCTGATACACACACACATCTAGCTATCTCCTGTCTGATACACACACACACACACACACACACACACACACACACACACATCTAGCTATCTCCTGTCTGATACACACACACATCTAGCTATCTCCTGTCTGATACACACACACATCTAGCTATCTCCTGTCTGATACACACACACATCTAGCTATCTCCTGTCTGATACACACACACATCTAGCTATCTCCTGTCTGATACACACACACACACCTAGCTATCTCCTGTCTGATACACACACACACACACATCTAGCTATCTCCTGTCTGATACACACACACACATCTAGCTATCTCCTGTCTGATACACACACACACATCTAGCTATCTCCTGTCTGATACACACACACACACACACACACACACACACACACACACACACACACACACACACACACACACACACACACACACACACACGCGCGCACACACACACACACACACACACACACACACACACACACACACACACACACACACACACACACACACATCTAGCTATCTCCTGTCTGACACACACACACATCTAGCTATCTCCTGTCTGATACACACACACACACCTAGCTATCTCCTGTCTGATACACACACACACATCTAGCTATCTCCTGTCTGATATACACACACACCTAGCTATCTCCTGTCTGATACACACACACACACACACCTAGCTATCTCCTGTCTGATACACACACACACACACACATCTAGCTATCTCCTGTCTGATACACACACACACACACACACATCTAGCTATCTCCTGTCTGATACACACACACACACATCTAGCCATCTCCTGTCTGATACACACACACACACATCTAGCTATCTCTTGTCTGATACACACACACACACACACACACACACATCTAGCTATCTCCTGTCTGATACACACACACACACATCTAGCTATCTGATACACACACACACACACACACATCTAGCTATCTCTTGTCTGATACACACACACACACACACACACACACACACATCTAGCTATCTCCTGTCTGATACACACACATACACACACACACACACATCTAGCTATCTCATGTCTGATACACACACACATCTAGCTATCTCCTGTCTGATACACACACACACACACACACCTAGCTATCTTCTGTCTGATACACACACACACACATCTAGCTATCTCCTGTCTGATACACACACACACATCTAGCTATCTACTCTCTACTTCCGGCGCCGACAGAGATGGCCGCCTCGCTTCGCGTTCCTAGGAAACTATGCAGTTTTTTGTTTTTTTACGTGTTATTTCTTACACTAGTACCCCAGGTCATCTTAGGTTTCATCACATACAGCCGAGAAGAACTACTGAATATAAGATCAGCGTCAACTCACCATCAGTACGACCAAGAATATGTTTTTCGCGATGCGGATCCTGTGTTCTGCCTTACAACCAGCGCCACGGGATGGTTCCCATGCAGCGACCCAAAAAAACGACTCAGAAAAAGAGGGAAACGCAGCGGTCTTCTGGTCAGACTCCGGAGACGGGCACACCGTGCACCACTCCCTAGCATTCTTCTCGCCAATGTCCAGTCTCTTGACAACAAGGTTGATGAAATCCGAGCAAGGGTAGCATTCCAGAGGGACATCAGAGACTGTAACGTTCTTCTCTTCACGGAAACATGGCTCACTGGAGAGACGCTATCCGAGGCGGTGCAGCCAGCGGGTTTCTCCACGCATCGCGCCGACAGAAACAAACATCTCTCTGGTAAGAAGAGGGGTGGGGGCGTATGCCTTATGACTAACGTGACATGGTGTGATGAAAGAAACATACAGGAACTCAAATCCTTCTGTTCACCTGATTTAGAATTCCTCACAATCAAATGTAGACCGCATTATCTACCAAGAGAATTCTCTTCGATTATAATCACAGCCGTATATATCCCCCCCCAAGCAGACACATCGATGGCTCTGAACGAACTTTATTTAACTCTCTGCAAACTGGAAACGATTTATCCGGAGGCTGCATTCATTGTAGCTGGGGATTTTAACAAGGCTAATCTGAAAACAAGACTCCCTAAATTTTATCAGCACATCGATTGCGCAACCAGGGGTGGAAAGACCTCACATCACAGACAAACTGAATTGGTCCACTCACACAGACAGCATCGTGAAGAAGGCGCAGCAGCGCCTCAGGAGGCTGAAGAAATTCGGCTTGTCACCAAAAGCACTCACAAACTTCTACAGATGCACAATCGAGAGCATCCTGTCTGGCTGTATCACCGCCTGGTATGGCAACTGCACCGCCCTCAACCGTAAGGCTCTCCAGAGGGTAGTGAGGTCTGCACAACGCATCACCGGGGGCAAACTACCTGCCCTCCAGGACACCTACACCACCCGATGCTACAGGAAGGCCATAAAGATCATCAAGGACATCAACCACCCGAGCCACTGCCTGTTCACCCCGCTGTCATCCAGAAGGCGAGGTCAGTACAGGTGCATCAAAGCTGGGACCGAGAGACTGAAAAACAGCTTCTATCTCAAGGCCATCAGACTGTTAAACAGCCACCACTAACATTGAGTGGCTACTGCCAACACACTGTCAATGCCACTGACTCTACTCCAGCCACTTTAATCATGGGAATTGATGGGAAATGATGTAAATATATCACTAGCCACTTTAAACAATGCTACCTTATATAATGTTACTTACCCTACATTATTCATCTCATATGCATACGTAGATACTGAACTCTATATCATCTACTGCATCCTTATGTAATACATGTATCACTAGCCACTTTAACTATGCCACTTTGTTTACATACTCATCTCATATGTATATACTGTACTCGATACCATCTACTGTATCTTGCCTATGCTGCTCTGTACCATCACTCATTCATATATCCTTATGTACATATTCTTTATCCCCTTACACTGTGTATAAGACAGTAGTTTTGGAATTGTTAGCTAGATTACTTGTTGGTTATTACTGCATTGTCGGAACTAGAAGCACAAGCATTTCGCTACACTCGCATTAACATCTGCTAACCATGTGTATGTGACAAATAAATTTGATTTGATTTGATCTCCTGTCTGACACACACACACACACACACACATCTAGCCATCTCCTGTCTGATACACACACACACACATCTAGCCATCTCCTGTCTGATACACACACACACACACACATCTAGCTATCTCATGTCTGATACACACACACACACACACACACATCTAGCTATCTCCTGTCTGATACACACACACACACACACACATCTAGCTATCTCTTGTCTGATACACACACACACATCTAGCTATCTCTTGTCTGATACACACACACACACATCTAGCTATCTCATGTCTGATACACACACACACACATCTAGCTATCTCCTGTCTGATACACACACACACACACCTAGCTATCTCCTGTCTGATATACACACACTTGTCTTGTCCTGTCCTCCTCCCTCTCTCTTGTCCTGTCTTCCTCCCTTTCTCCTCTCTCTTGTCCTGTCCTCCTCCCTCTCTCCTCTCTCTTTTCCTGTCTTCCTCCCTCTCTCCCCTCTCTTGTCCTGTCCTCCCTCTCTCTTGTCCTCCTCCCTCTCTCCCCTCTCTTGTCCTGTCCTCCCTCTCTCTTGTCCTCCTCCCTCTCTCCTCTCTCTTGTCCTGTCTTCCTCCCTTTCTCCTCTCTCTTGTCCTGTCTTCCTCCCTCTCTCCTCTCTCCTCTCTCTTGTCCTGTCCTCCTCCCTCTCTCCCCTCTCTTGTCCTCCTTCCTCCCTCTCTCCCCTCTCTTGTCCTCCTTCCTCCCTCCTCTCTCTTGTCCTGTCCTCCTCCCTCTCTCCTCTCTCTCCTCCTCTCTCTTTTCTTCTTCTAGATGCTGTGGTTCCCAGGCAGGTCGAGGTGGTGAAGTTTGGCCTGAGGGTTCTGAAGAGCAACATGGCTGTCTACAAGGACGTGAGTCTCACAACCTTGAGTCTAGAACTCTGAACTTCAGAGCGCTGAAACTCAGACCCCTGAACTCAGACCGCTGAAGCTCAGACCGCTGAAACTCCGAGCACTGAAACTTAGACCTCAGAGCGCGGAAACTCAGAACCCTGAACTCAGAGCGCTGAAACTCAGAAATGGGCAGTCATTCAACATGTGTGGACATAATGTGTGTATCTGTGTTTCAGTCTCAGAGTTGGGCATACTTTCTCCACGTGCTCAATTCTCCTGCTGGTCCTCCTGACACTGCCTTTCTGATGGTACACACACACACACACACACACACACATACACACACACACACACACACACACACACGCTTGTCTTTCTCTGGGCTGTTGTTCTTGTTGTTGTTTCAGCATTGAAACAAAAGAAAGCATCCTTCCTTCCGTGGCCTCCAATTGCTCTTAAATACAAGTAAAACTAAATGCATGCTCTTCAACCGATCGCTACCTGCACCTACCCGCCTGTCCAACATCACTACTCTGGACGGCTCTGACTTAGAATACGTGGACAACTACAAATACTTAGGTGTCTGGTTAGACTGTAAACTCTCCTTCCAGACCCATATCAAACATCTCCAATCCAAAGTTAAATCTAGAATTGGCTTCCTATTTCGCAACAAAGCATCCTTCACTCATGCTGCCAAACATACCCTTGTAAAACTGACCATCCTACCAATCCTCGACTTTGGCGATGTCATTTACAAAATAGCCTCCAATACCCTACTCAACAAATTGGATGCAGTCTATCACAGTGCAATCCGTTTTATCACCAAAGCCCCATATACTACCCACCATTGCGACCTGTACGCTCTCGTTGGCTGGCCCTCGCTTCATACTCGCCGCCAAACCCACTGGCTCCATGTCATCTACAAGACCCTGCTAGGTAAAGTCCCCCCTTATCTCAGCTCGCTGGGCACCATAGCATCTCCCACCTGTAGCACACGCTCCAGCAGGTATATCTCTCTAGTCACCCCCAAAACCAATTCTTTCTTTGGCCGCCTCTCCTTCCAGTTCTCTGCTGCCAATGACTGGAACGAACTACAAAAATCTCTGAAACTGGAAACACTTATCTCCCTCACTAGCTTTAAGCACCAGCTGTCAGAGCAGCTCACAGATTACTGCACATGTACATAGCCCACCTATAATTTAGCCCAAACAACTACCTCTTTCCCAACTGTATTTAATTTTAATTTATTTATTTATTTTGCTCCTTTGCACCCCATTATTTTTTTATTTCTACTTTGCACATTCTTCCATTGCAAAACTACCATTCCAGTATTTACTTGCTATATTGTATTTACTTTGCCATCATGGCCTTTTTTGCCTTTACCTCCCTTCTCACCTCATTTGCTCACATTGTATATAGACTTGTTTATACTGCATTATTGACTGTATGTTTGTTTTTACTCCATGTGTAACTCTGTGTCGTTGTATGTGTCAAACTGCTTTGCTTTATCTTGGCCAGGTCGCAATTGTAAATGAGAACTTGTTCTCAACTGGCCTACCTGGTTAAATAAAGGTGTTCTCAACTAGCCTACCTGGTTAAATAAAGGTGTTCTCAACTTGCCTACCTGGTTAAATAAAGGTGTTCTCAACTTGCCTACCTGGTTAAATAAAGGTGTTCTCAACTAGCCTACCTGGTTAAATAAAGGTGTTCTCAACTAGCCTACCTGGTTAAATAAAGGTGTTCTCAACTAGCCTACCTGGTTAAATAAAGGTGTTCTCAACTAGCCTACCTGGTTAAATAAAGGTGTTCTCAACTAGCCTACCTGGTTAAATAAAGGTGTTCTCAACTAGCCTACCTGGTTAAATAAAGGTGTTCTCAACTAGCCTACCTGGTTAAATAAAGGTGTTCTCAACTAGCCTACCTGGTTAAATAAAGGTGTTCTCAACTAGCCTACCTGGTTAAATAAAGGTGTTCTCAACTAGCCTACCTGGTTAAATAAAGGTGTTCTCAACTAGCCTACCTGGTTAAATAAAGGTGTTCTCAACTAGCCTACCTGGTTAAATAAAGGTGTTCTCAACTAGCCTACCTGGTTAAATAAAGGTGTTCTCAACTAGCCTACCTGGTTAAATAAAGGTGTTCTCAACTAGCCTACCTGGTTAAATAAAGGTGTTCTCAACTAGCCTACCTGGTTAAATAAAGGTGTTCTCAACTAGCCTACCTGGTTAAATAAAGGTGTTCTCAACTAGCCTACCTGGTTAAATAAAGGTGTTCTCAACTAGCCTACCTGGTTAAATAAAGGTGTTCTCAACTAGCCTACCTGGTTAAATAAAGGTGTTCTCAACTAGCCTACCTGGTTAAATAAAGGTAAAATAAAATAAATAAATAAAATTGTGTGTTTTGTAGGAGGCGAGAAACGTTACCATGGAGATCCTGCTGAACCAGGGATCTCTGGGACACCTCATCCAGATCCCACGGACCTTCCTGATGGTGTGCACACCACACACACACACACACACACACACTCACACACACCACACCACACACACACACACACACACTCACACACACCACACACACACACTCACACACACACACACACACACACACACACACACACACACACACACACACACACACACACACACACACACACACACACACACACACACACACTCACTCACTCACTCACTCACTCACTCACTCACTCACTCACTCACTCACTCACTCACTCACTCACTCACTCACTCACTCACTCACTCACTCACTCACTCACTCACTCACTCACTCACTCACTCACTCACTCACTCACTCACTCACTCACTCACTCACTCACTCACTCCTCACTCACTCACTCACTCACTCCTCACTCACTCACACACCACACACAAACTCACATTATACACACACTGTGGATTTAGATGTTTAGATGGGGGGGGGGGGGACACTGTGGATTTAGATGTTTAGATGGGGGGGGGGCACTGTGGATTTAGATGTTTAGATGGGGGGGGAGACACTGTGGATTTAGATGTTTAGATGGGGGGGGGGGACACTGTGGATTTAGATGTTTAGATGGGGGGGGGGGGGACACTGTGGATTTAGATGTTTAGATGGGGGGGGGACACTGTGGATTTAGATGTTTAGATGGGGGGGGGGAGACACTGTGGATTTAGATGTTTAGATGGGGGGGGGGAGACACTGTGGATTTAGATGTTTAGATGGGGGGGGGACACTGTGGATTTAGATGTTTAGATGGGGGGGGGGACACTGTGGGTTTAGATGGGGGGGGGGAGACACTGTGGATTTAGATGTTTAGATGGGGGGGGGGACACTGTGGATTTAGATGTTTAGATGGGGGGGGGGGGGGGGCACTGTGGATTTAGATGTTTAGATGGGGGGGGGAGACACTGTGGATTTAGATGTTCAGATGGGGGGGGGAGACACTGTGGATTTAGATGTTCAGATGGGGGGGGAGACACTGTGGATTTAGATGTTTAGATGGGGGGGGGAGACACTGTGGATTTAGATGTTTAGATGGGGGGGGGAGACACTGTGGATTTAGATGTTTAGATGGGGGGGAGACACTGTGGATTTAGATGTTTAGATGGGGGGGGAGGCACTGTGGATTGAGATGTTTAGATGGGGGGGGACACTGGATTTAGATGTTTAGATGGGGGGGGGGACACTGTGGATTTAGATGTTTAGATGGGGGGAGACACTGTGGATTTAGATGTTTAGATGGGGGGGGGGACACTGTGGATTTAGATGTTTAGATGGGGGGGAGACACTGTGGATTTAGATGTTTAGATGGGGGGGGAGACACTGGATTTAGATGTTTAGATGGGGGGGGGACACTGTGGATTTAGATGTTTAGATGGGGGGGGGGGACACTGTGGATTTAGATGTTTAGATGGGGGGGGGGGGACACTGTGGATTTAGATGTTTAGATGGGGGGGGGAGACACTGTGGATTTAGATGTTTAGATGGGGGGGGGAGACACTGTGGATTTAGATGTTTAGATGGGGGGGGGACACTGTGGATTTAGATGTTTAGATGGGGGGGGGGACACTGTGGATTTAGATGTTTAGATGGGGGGGGGGAGACACTGTGGATTTAGATGTTTAGATGGGGGGGGGGAGACACTGTGGATTTAGATGTTTAGATGGGGGGGGACACTGTGGATTTAGATGTTTAGATGGGTGGGGGACACTGTGGATTTAGATGTTTAGATGGGGGGGGGGACACTGTGGATTTAGATGTTTAGGTGGGGGGGGAGACACTGTGGATTTAGATGTTTAGATGGGGGGGGGGGAGACACTGTGGATTTAGATGTTTAGATGGGGGGGGGACACTGTGGATTTAGATGTTTAGATGGGGGGGGGACACTGTGGATTTAGATGTTTAGATGGGGGGGGGGGACACTGTGGATTTAGATGTTTAGATGGGGGGGGGACACTGTGGATTTAGATGTTTAGATGGGGGGGGGGAGACACTGTGGATTTAGATGTTTAGATGGGGGGGGGGGGGGACACTGTGGATTTAGATGTTTAGATGGGGGGGGGGGGGCACTGTGGATTTAGATGTTCAGATGGGGGGGGGGGAGACACTGTGGATTTAGATGTTTAGATGGGGGGGGGGAGACACTGTGGATTTAGATGTTTAGATGGGGGGGGACACTGTGGATTTAGATGTTTAGATGGGGGGGGGAGACACTGTGGATTTAGATGTTTAGATGGGGGGGGGAGACACTGTGGATTTAGATGTTTAGATGGGGGGGGGGGAGACACTGTGGATTTAGATGTTTAGATGGGGGGGGGAGACACTGTGGATTTAGATGTTTAGATGGGGGGGGGGACACTGTGGATTTAGATGTTTAGATGGGGGGGGGAGACACTGTGGATTTAGATGTTTAGATGGGGGGGGGGGGGACACTGTGGATTTAGATGTTTAGATGGGGGGGGGGACACTGTGGATTTAGATGTTTAGATGGGGGGGGAGACACTGTGGATTTAGATGTTTAGATGGGGGGGGGACACTGTGGATTTAGATGTTTAGATGGGGGGGGGAGACACTGTGGATTTAGATGTTTAGATGGGGGGGGGGACACTGTGGATTTAGATGTTTAGATGGGGGGGGGGAGACACTGTGGATTTAGATGTTTAGATGGGGGGGGGGAGACACTGTGGATTTAGATGTTTAGATGGGGGGGGGGGACACTGTGGATTTAGATGTTTTAGATGGGGGGGGACACTGTGGATTTAGATGTTTAGATGGGGGGGGGGAGACACTGTGGATTTAGATGTTTAGATGGGGGGGGAGACACTGTGGATTTAGATGTTTAGATGGGGGGGGAGACACTGTGTATTTAGATGTTTAGATGGGGGGGGAGACACTGTGGATTTAGATGTTTAGATGGGGGGGGGGGAGACACTGTGGATTTAGATGTTTAGATGGGGGGGGGAGACACTGTGGATTTAGATGTTCAGATGGGGGGGGGGAGACACTGTGGATTTAGATGTTTAGATGGGGGGGGGAGACACTGTGGATTTAGATGTTTAGATGGGGGGGGGAGACACTGTGGATTTAGATGTTTAGATGGGGGGGGGGGAGACACTGTGGATTTAGATGTTTAGATGGGGGGGGAGACACTGTGGATTTAGATGTTTAGATGGGGGGGAGACACTGTGGATTTAGATGTTTAGATGGGGGGGGGGGGACACTGTGGATTTAGATGTTTAGATGGGGGGAGACACTGGATTTAGATGTTTAGATGGGGGGGGGAGACACTGGATTTAGATGTTCAGATGGGGGGGGGAGACACTGTGGATTTAGATGTTTAGATGGGGGGGGGGGGGGGACACTGTGGATTTAGATGTTTAGATGGGGGGGGGGGGGGGACACTGTGGATTTAGATGTTTAGATGGGGGGGGAGACACTGGTGGATTTAGATGTTCAGATGGGGGGGGGAGACACTGTGGATTTAGATGTTTAGATGGGGGGGGAGACACTGTGGATTTAGATGTTTAGATGGGGGGGGGGGAGACACTGTGGATTTAGATGTTTAGATGGGGGGGGGGAGACAACTGTGGATTTAGATGTTTAGATGGGGGGGGAGACACTGTGATTTAGATGTTTAGATGGGGGGGGACACTGGATTTAGATGTTTAGATGGGGGGGGGGGGACACTGTGGATTTAGATGTTAGATGGGGGGAGACACTGTGGATTTAGATGTTTAGATGGGGGGGGGAGACACTGTGGATTTAGATGTTTAGATGGGGGGGGGGGACACTGTGGATTTAGATGTTTAGATGGGGGGGGGAGACACTGTGGGATTTAGATGTTTAGATGGGGGGGGGAGACACTGTGGATTTAGATGTTTAGATGGGGGGGGGGGACACTGTGGGATTAGATGTTAGATGGGGGGGGGACACTGTGGATTTAGATGTTTAGATGGGGGGGGGAGACACGGTGGATTTAGATGTTTAGATGGGGGGGAGACACGGTGGATTTAGATGTTTAGATGGGGGGGGGGGGGGACACTGTGGATTAGATGTTTAGATGGGTGGGGACACTGTGGATTAGATGTTTAGATGGGGGGGGGACACTGTGGATTTAGATGTTTAGATGGGGGGGAGACACTGTGGATTTGATGTTTAGAATGGGGGGGGGGGGAGACACTGTGGATTTAGATGTTTAGATGGGGGGGGGGGGACACTGTGATTTAGATGTTTAGATGGGGGGGGACACTGTGGATTTAGATGTTTAGATGGGTTGGAGACACTGTGGATTTAGATGTTTAGATGTGGGGGGGGAGACACTGTGGATTTAGATGTTTAGATGGGGGGGGGGAGACACTGTGGATTTAGATGTTTAGATGGGGGGGGGGGGGGACACTGTGGATTTAGATGTTCAGATGGGGGGGGGAGACACTGTGGATTTAGATGTTTAGATGGGGGGGGGGAGACACTGTGGATTTAGATGTTTAGATGGGGGGGACACTGTGGATTTAGATGTTTAGATGGGGGGGGAGACACTGTGGATTTAGATGTTTAGATGGGGGGGGGAGACACTGTGGATTTAGATGTTTAGATGGGGGGGGAGACACTGTGGATTTAGATGTTTAGATGGGGGGGGGGGAGACACTGTGGATTTAGATGTTTTAGATGGGGGGGGGGAGACACTGTGGATTTAGATGTTTAGATGGGGGGGGGACACTGTGGATTAGATGTTTAGATGGGGGGGGGAGACACTGTGGATTTAGATGTTTAGATGGGGGGGGGGACACTGTGGATTTAGATGTTTAGATGGGGGGGGGGACACTGTGGATTTAGATGTTTAGATGGGGGGGGGAGACACTGTGGATTTAGATGTTCAGATGGGGGGGGGGAGACACTGTGGATTTAGATGTTTAGATGGGGGGGGGGACACTGTGGATTTAGATGTTTAGATGGGGGGGGGAGACACTGGATTTAGATGTTTAGATGGGGGGGGGGGAGACACTGTGGATTTAGATGTTTAGATGGGGGGGGGGACACTGTGGATTTAGATGTTTAGATGGGGGGGGGGACACTGGATTTAGATGTTTAGATGGGGGGGGAGACACTGTGGATTTAGATGTTTAGATGGGGGGGGAGACACTGTGGATTTAGATGTTTAGATGGGGGGGGGGGAGACACTGTGGATTTAGATGTTTAGATGGGGGGGGAGACACTGTGGATTTAGATGTTTAGATGGGGGGGGAGACACTGTGGATTTAGATGTTTAGATGGGGGGGGGAGACACTGTGGATTTAGATGTTTAGATGGGGGGGGGGACACTGTGGATTTAGATGTTTAGATGGGGGGGGAGACACTGTGGATTTAGATGTTTAGATGGGGGGGGGAGACTGTGGATTTAGATGTTTAGATGGGGGGGAGACACTGTGGATTTAGATGTTTAGATGGGGGGGACACTGTGGATTCAGATGTTTAGATGGGGGGGGGGACACTGTGGATTTAGATGTTTAGATGGGGGGGGACACTGGATTTAGATGTTTAGATGGGGGGGGGAGACACTGGATTTAGATGTTTAGATGGGGGGGGAGACACTGTGGATTTAGATGTTTAGATGGGGGGGACACTGTGGATTTAGATGTTTAGATGGGGGGGGAGACACTGTGGATTTAGATGTTTAGATGGGGGGGGGACACTGTGGATTTAGATGTTTAGATGGGGGGGGGAGACACTGTGGATTTAGATGTTCAGATGGGGGGGGGAGACACTGTGGATTTAGATGTTTAGATGGGGGGGGAGACACTGTGGATTTAGATGTTTAGATGGGGGGGGGAGACACTGGATTTAGATGTTTAGATGGGGGGGGGAGACACTGTGGATTTAGATGTTTAGATGGGGGGGGGGAGACACTGGATTTAGATGTTTAGATGGGGGGGGGACACTGTGGATTCAGATGTTTAGATGGGGGGGGGGGCACTGTGGATTTAGATGTTTAGATGGGGGGGGGAGACACTGTGATTTAGATGTTTAGATGGGGGGGGGACACTGTGGATTTAGATGTTTAGATGGGGGGGGGGGGAGACACTGGATTTAGATGTTTAGATGGGGGGGGACACTGTGGATTCAGATGTTTAGATGGGGGGGGGACACTGTGGATTTAGATGTTTAGATGGGGGGAGACACTGTGGATTTAGATGTTTAGATGGGGGGGGGACACTGTGGATTTAGATGTTTAGATGGGGGGGGGGGAGACACTGTGGATTTAGATGTTTAGATGGGGGGGGGGGGACACTGTGGATTTAGATGTTTAGATGGGGGGGGGGAGACACTGTGGATTTAGATGTTTAGATGGGGGGGGAGACACTGTGGATTTAGATGTTTAGATGGGGGGGGGGAGACACTGTGGATTTAGATGTTTAGATGGGGGGGAGACACTGTGGATTTAGATGTTTAGATGGGGGGGGGGGACACTGTGGATTTAGATGTTTAGATGGGGGGGAGACACTGTGGATTTAGATGTTTAGATGGGGGGGGGAGACACTGTGGATTTAGATGTTTAGATGGGGGGGGGGGACACTGTGGATTTAGATGTTTAGATGGGGGGGGGAGACACTGTGGATTTAGATGTTTAGATGGGGGGGGGGCACTGTGGATTTAGATGTTTAGATGGGGGGGGGGAGACACTGTGGATTTAGATGTTTAGATGGGGGGGGGGACACTGTGGATTTAGATGTGATTGAGAACCACTCTAGGCAACCATAGACTTACCTAGACAACTCTACTATACCACAATCCCGAGACAAAACACACCACATAAATAACCCCATGTCCCACCCATTAACCCCATGTCCCACCCATTAACCCCATGTCCCACCCATTAACCCCATGTCCCACCCATTAACCCCATGTCCCACCCATTAACCCCATGTCCCACCCATTAACCCCATGTCCCACCCATTAACCCCATGTCCCACCCATTAACCCCATGTCCCACCCATTAACCCCATGTCCCACCCATTAACCCATGTCCCACCCATTAACCCCATGTCCCACCCATTAACCCCATGTCCCACCCATTAACCCCATGTCCCACCCATTAACCCCATGTCCCACCCATTAACCCCATGTCCCACCCATTAACCCCATGTCCCACCCATTAACCCCATGTCCCACCCATTAACCCCATGTCCCACCCATTAATGTCCCCCCATGTCCCACCCATTAACCCCATGTCCCACCCATTAACCCCCCATGTCCCACCCATTAACCCCATGTCCCACCCATTAACCCCATGTCCCACCCATTAACCCCATGTCCCACCCATTAACCCCATGTCCCACCCATTAACCCCATGTCCCACCCATTAACCCATGTCCCACCCATTAACCCCATGTCCCACCCATTAACCCATGTCCCACCCATTAACCCCATGTCCCACCCATTAACCCCATGTCCCACCCATTAACCCCATGTCCCACCCATTAACCCCATGTCCCACCCATTAACCCCATGTCCCACCCATTAACCCCATGTCCCACCCATTAACCCCATGTCCCACCCATTAACCCCATGTCCCACCCATTAACCCCATGTCCCACCCATTAACCCCATGTCCCACCCATTAACCCCATGTCCCACCCATTAACCCCATGTCCCACCCATTAACCCCATGTCCCACCCATTAACCCCATGTCCCACCCATTAACCCCATGTCCCACCCATTAACCCCATGTCCCACCCATTAACCCCATGTCCCACCCATTAACCCCATGTCCCACCCATTAACCCCATGTCCCACCCATTAACCCCATGTCCCACCCATTAACCCCATGTCCCACCCATTAACCCCATGTCCCACCCATTAACCCCATGTCCCACCCATTAACCCCATGTCCCACCATTAACCCCATGTCCCCCATTAACCCATTAACCCCATGTCCCACCCATTAACCCCATGTCCCACCCATTAACCCCATGTCCCACCCATTAACCCCATGTCCCACCCATTAACCCCATGTCCCACCCATTAACCCCATGTCCCACCCATTAACCCCATGTCCCACCCATTAACCCCATGTCCCACCCATTAACCCCATGTCCCACCCATTAACCCCATGTCCCACCCATTAACCCCATGTCCCACCCATTAACCCCATGTCCCACCCATTAACCCCATGTCCCACCCATTAACCCCATGTCCCACCCATTAACCCCATGTCCCACCCATTAACCCCATGTCCCACCCATTAACCCCATGTCCCACCCATTAACCCCATGTCCCACCCATTAACCCCATGTCCCACCCATTAACCCCATGTCCCACCCATTAACCCCATGTCCCACCCATTAACCCCATGTCCCACCCATTAACCCCATGTCCCACCCATTAACCCCATGTCCCACCCATTAACCCCATGTCCCACCCATTAACCCCATGTCCCACCCATTAACCCCATGTCCCACCCATTAACCCCATGTCCCACCCATTAACCCCATGTCCCACCCATTAACCCCATGTCCCACCCATTAACCCCATGTCCCACCCATTAACCCCATGTCCCACCCATTAACCCCATGTCCCACCCATTAACCCCATGTCCCACCCATTAACCCCATGTCCCACCCATTAACCCCATGTCCCACCCATTAACCCCATGTCCCACCCATTAACCCCATGTCCCACCCATTAACCCCATGTCCCACCCATTAACCCCATGTCCCACCCATTAACCCCATGTCCCACCCATTAACCCCATGTCCCACCCATTAACCCCATGTCCCACCCATTAACCCCATGTCCCACCCATTAACCCCATGTCCCACCCATTAACCCCATGTCCCACCCATTAACCCCATGTCCCACCCATTAACCCCATGTCCCACCCATTAACCCCATGTCCCACCCATTAACCCCATGTCCCACCCATTAACCCCATGTCCCACCCATTAACCCCATGTCCCACCCATTAACCCCATGTCCCACCCATTAACCCCATGTCCCACCCATTAACCCCATGTCCCACCCATTAACCCCATGTCCCACCCATTAACCCCATGTCCCACCCATTAACCCCATGTCCCACCCATTAACCCCATGTCCCACCCATTAACCCCATGTCCCACCCATTAACCCCATGTCCCACCCATTAACCCCATGTCCCACCCATTAACCCCATGTCCCACCCATTAACCCCATGTCCCACCCATTAACCCCATGTCCCACCCATTAACCCATGTCCCACCCATTAACCCCATGTCCCACCCATTAACCCCATGTCCCACCCATTAACCCCATGTCCCACCCATTAACCCCATGTCCCACCCATTAACCCCATGTCCCACCCATTAACCCCATGTCCCACCCATTAACCCATGTCCCACCCATTAACCCCATGTCCCACCCATTAACCCCATGTCCCACCCATTAACCCCATGTCCCACCCATTAACCCCATGTCCCACCCATTAACCCATGTCCCACCCATTAACCCATGTCCCACCCATTAACCCATGTCCCACCCATTAACCCATGTCCCACCCATTAACCCATGTCCCACCCATTAACCCATGTCCCACCCATTAACCCATGTCCCACCCATTAACCCATGTCCCACCCATTAACCCATGTCCCACCCATTAACCCCATGTCCCACCCATTAACCCCATGTCCCACCCATTAACCCATGTCCCACCCATTAACCCATGTCCCACCCATTAACCCCATGTCCCACCCATTAACCCCATGTCCCACCCATTAACCCCATGTCCCACCCATTAACCCCATGTCCCACCCATTAACCCATGTCCCACCCATTAACCCCATGTCCCACCCATTAACCCCATGTCCCACCCATTAACCCCATGTCCCACCCATTAACCCCATGTCCCACCCATTAACCCCATGTCCCACCCATTAACCCCATGTCCCACCCATTAACCCCATGTCCCACCCATTAACCCCATGTCCCACCCATTAACCCCATGTCCCACCCATTAACCCCATGTCCCACCCATTAACCCCATGTCCCACCCATTAACCCCATGTCCCACCCATTAACCCCATGTCCCACCCATTAACCCCATGTCCCACCCATTAACCCCATGTCCCACCCATTAACCCCATGTCCCACCCATTAACCCCATGTCCCACCCATTAACCCCATGTCCCACCCATTAACCCCATGTCCCACCCATTAACCCCATGTCCCACCCATTAACCCCATGTCCCACCCATTAACCCATGTCCCACCCATTAACCCATGTCCCACCCATTAACCCCATGTCCCACCCATTAACCCCATGTCCCACCCATTAACCCCATGTCCCACCCATTAACCCCATGTCCCACCCATTAACCCCATGTCCCACCCATTAACCCCATGTCCCACCCATTAACCCCATGTCCCACCCATTAACCCCATGTCCCACCCATTAACCCCATGTCCCACCCATTAACCCCATGTCCCACCCATTAACCCCATGTCCCACCCATTAACCCCATGTCCCACCCATTAATCCATGTCCCACCCATTAACCCCATGTCCCACCCATTAACCCCATGTCCCACCCATTAACCCCATGTCCCACCCATTAACCCCATGTCCCACCCATTAACCCCATGTCCCACCCATTAACCCCATGTCCCACCCATTAACCCATGTCCCACCCATTAACCCATGTCCCACCCATTAATCCATGTCCCACCCATTAACCCCATGTCCCACCCATTAATCCATGTCCCACCCATTAACCCCATGTCCCACCCATTAACCCCATGTCCCACCCATTAACCCCATGTCCCACCCATTAACCCCATGTCCCACCCATTAACCCCATGTCCCACCCATTAATCCATGTCCCACCCATTAACCCCATGTCCCACCCATTAACCCCATGTCCCACCCATTAACCCCATGTCCCACCCATTAACCCCATGTCCCACCCATTAACCCCATGTCCCACCCATTAACCCCATGTCCCACCCATTAACCCCATGTCCCACCCATTAACCCCATGTCCCACCCATTAACCCCATGTCCCACCCATTAACCCCATGTCCCACCCATTAACCCCATGTCCCACCCATTAACCCCATGTCCCACCCATTAACCCCATGTCCCACCCATTAACCCCATGTCCCACCCATTAACCCCATGTCCCACCCATTAATCCATGTCCCACCCATTAACCCCATGTCCCACCCATTAACCCCATGTCCCACCCATTAACCCCATGTCCCACCCATTAACCCCATGTCCCACCCATTAACCCCATGTCCCACCCATTAACCCCATGTCCCACCCATTAACCCCATGTCCCACCCATTAACCCCATGTCCCACCCATTAACCCCATGTCCCACCCATTAACCCCATGTCCCACCCATTAACCCCATGTCCCACCCATTAACCCCATGTCCCACCCATTAACCCCATTGTCCGCACCCATTAACCGCCATGTCCCACCCATTAACCCCATGTCCCACCCATTAACCCCATGTCCCACCCATTAACCCCAGTCCCAACCCATTAACCCCATGTCCCACCCATTAACCCCATGTCCCACCCATTAACCCATGTCCCACCCATAACCCCATGTCCCACCCATTAACCCCATGTCCCCACCCATTAACCCCAT
This sequence comes from Oncorhynchus kisutch, assembly GCF_002021735.2. Lineage (NCBI taxonomy): Eukaryota > Metazoa > Chordata > Actinopteri > Salmoniformes > Salmonidae > Oncorhynchus > Oncorhynchus kisutch. Next base: position 14,954,471 of record NW_022261978.1, on the reverse strand, counting down.
GTCCACCCATAACCCCATGTCCCCCTTAACCCATTCCCACCATTAACCCATGTCCCACCCATTAACCCCATGTCCACCCATTAACCCCATGTCCACCCATTAACCCCATGTCCCACCCATCAACCCCATTCCCACCCATTAACCCCATGTCCCACCATTAACCCCATGTCCCACCCATTTAACCCCATGTCCCACCCATTAACCCCATGTCCCACCCATTTAACCCCATGTCCCACCCATTAACCCCATGTCCCACCCATTAACCCATGTCCCACCCATTAACCCCATGTCCCACCCATTAACCCCATGTCCCACCCATTAACCCCATGTCCCACCCATTAACCCCATGTCCCACCCATTAACCCCATGTCCCACCCATTAACCCCATGTCCCACCCATTAACCCACTTAACCCCAGTCCCACCCATTAACCCCATGTCCCACCCATAACCCCAATGTCCCACCATTAACCCCATGTCCCACCCATTCAACCCCAGTCCACCCATTAACCCCATGTCCCACCCATTAACCCCATGTCCCACCCATAACCCCATCCCCTTAACCCCATGGTCCCACCCATGAAACCCCATGGTCCCACCCATTAACCCCATGTCCACCCATTTAACCTGTCCCACCCATGAACCCCATGTCCCATCCCATTAACCCCATGTCCCACCCATTAACCCCATGTCCCAGCCCGATTAACCCCAGTTCCCACCCCATTAACCCCAGGTCCCACCCTGAACCAAATATAATAAGAAAACACAAAATACTTTTTGACCAGGGCGTTCTATTATAAAGGCTGTCATGGTAACAGGCGTTCTATTATAAAGGCTGTCATGGTAACACGCATTCTATTATAAAGGCTGTCATGTAACAAGCGTTCTATTATAAAGGCTGTCATGGTAACAAGCGCTCTCATTTGAAGTAAAGTCTAGATATTAGAATTGCATGTTTCAGTGCAACAACTAAAAGATGGCACCAGTTTGCATCCCTGAGTATAATTCATGTGTATTTATTTAAGTGATTGCTGTTGGTAACTTGTGTGTGTTTATCTAGGTGTATCCAGACCAGGCCCTGTTGCTGTTGGTAACTCAGGGTCTGGCGCTACGGATCCTCCACGAACCTTTGACCCCCGCTCTACCCGTCCTCAACTATTACAAGGTACACCTCTGTCCCCCGCTCTCTCCTCTGTCCTCCGCTCTCTCCTCTTTCCCCCGCTCTCTCCTCTTTCCCCCGCTCTCTCCTCTGTCCTCCTCTCTCTCCTCTGTCCTCCTCTCTCTCCTCTGTCCTCCTCTCTCTCCTCTTTCCCCTGCTCTCTCCTCTGTCCTCCGCTCTCTCCTCTGTCCTCCTCTCTCTCCTCTGTCCTCCGCTCTCTCCTCTGCCCTCCTCTCTCTCCTCTTTCCCCCGCTCTCTCCTCTGTCCTCCTCTCTCTCCTCTGTTCTCCTCTGTCCTCCTCTCTCTCCTCTGTCCTCCTCTCTCCTCTTTCCCCGCTCTCTCCTCTGTCCTCCTCTCTCTCCTCTGTCCTCCTCTTTCCCCCTCTCTCTCCTCTGTCCTCCTCTCTCTCCTCTGTCCTCCTCTTTCCCCCTCTCTCTCCTCTGTCCTCCACTCTCTCCTCTGTCCTCCTCTCTCTCCTCTGTCCTCCTCTCTCTCCTCTTTCCCCCTCTCTCTCCTCTGTCCTCCTCTCTCTCCTCTGTCCTCCTCTCTCTCCTCTTTCCCCCTCTCTCTCCTCTGTCCTCCTCTCTCTCCTCTGTCCTCCTCTCTCTCCTCTGTCCTCCGCTCTCTCCTCTGTGTGCAGGGTAATGTTTAGATTTATTTGTTCGTGTGTTGGTCTTTACTGTTGTTGTAGGGACCAGAAGTCCTCACAATGATAGTAAAACAAGGACCATTTGGACAAGTGGGGACAATTCGTCGTCCCCCCCCCATAGGGTAAAGGTTAGGAAAGGGAAAGGGGTAGGAAGAATAGGATTTTGAATGGGAATCAATTTGTTTGGTCCCCACAAGAATAGTAAGACCAACATGTGTGTCTCTGTGTGTGCAGGGTCATGTGTGGGCCTTGAGGTGGCTTGTTGGGTTCCTGTCTCCTGGAAGACTGGAGTCCTTCCTCAGAGGGGTAGCAGTGGAGCTGCACAGCACTGGTACACACACACACACACACTCCTCAGAGGGGTAGCAGTGGAGCTGCACAACACTGGTACACACACACACACACACACACCTTCCTCAGAGGGGTAGCAGTGGAGCTGCACAGCACTGGTACACACACACACACACACTCCTCAGAGGGGTAGCAGTGGAGCTGCACAACACTGGTACACACACACACACACACCACCTTCCTCAGAGGGGTAGCAGTGGAGCTGCACAGCACTGGTACACACACACACACACACACACACACACACACACACTCCTCAGAGGGGTAGCAGTGGAGCTGCACAACACTGGTACACACACACACACACCTTCCTCAGAGGGGTAGCAGTGGAGCTGCAAAGCACTGGTACACACACACACACACACACACACCTTCCTCAGAGGGGGTAGCAGTGGAGCTGCACAACACTGGTACACACACACACACACACACACACCTTCCTCAGAGGGGTAGCAGTGGAGCTGCACAGCACTGGTACACACACACACACACACCTTCCTCAGAGGGGTAGCAGTGGAGCTGCACAGCACTGGTACACACACACACACACACACACACCTTCCTCAGAGGGGGTAGCAGTGGAGCTGCACAACACTGGTACACACACACACACACACACACACACACACACACCTTCCTCAGAGGGGTAGCAGTGGAGCTGCACAACACTGGTACACACACACACACACACACCTTCCTCAGAGGGGTAGCAGTGGAGCTGCACAGCACTGGTACACACACACACACACACACACACACACACACACACACACACACACCTTCCTCAGAGGGGTAGCAGTGGAGCTGCACAACACTGGTACACACACACACACACACACCTTCCTCAGAGGGGTAGCAGTGGAGCTGCACAGCACTGGTACACACACACACACACACACACACCTTCCTCAGAGGGGTAGTAGTGGAGCTGCACAACACTGGTACACACACACACACACACACACACCTTCCTCAGAGGGGTAGCAGTGGAGCTGCACAGCACTGGTACACACACACACACACACACACACACACACACACACACACACACACACACCTTCCTCAGAGGGGTAGCAGTGGAGCTGCACAACACTGGTACACACACACACACACACACACACCTTCCTCAGAGGGGTAGCAGTGGAGCTGCACAACACTGGTACACACACACACACACACACACACACCTTCCTCAGAGGGGTAGCAGTGGAGCTGCACAACACTGGTACACACACACACACACACACCTTCCTCAGAGGGGTAGCAGTGGAGCTGCACAGCACTGGTACACACACTCACACACACACACCTTCCTCAGAGGAGTAGCAGTGGAGCTGCACAGCACTGGTACACACACACACACACACACACACACACACACACACACCTTCCTCAGAGGGGTAGCAGTGGAGCTGCACAACACTGGTACACACACACCACACACACACACACACACACCTTCCTCAGAGGGGTAGCAGTGGAGCTGCACAACACTGGTACACACACACACACTCACACACACACACACACACACACACCTTCCTCAGAGGGGTAGCAGTGGAGCTCCACAACACTGGTACACACACACCTTCCTCAGAGGGGTAGCAGTGGAGCTGCACAACACTGGTACACACACACCTTCCTCAGAGGGGTAGCAGTGGAGCTGCACAACACTGGTACACACACACCTTCCTCAGAGGGGTTAGCAGTGGAGCTGCACACACTGGTACACACACACCTTCCTCAGAGGGGTAGCAGTGGAGCTGCACAACCTGGTACACACCCACCTTCCTCAGAGGGGTAGCAGTGGAGCTGCACAACACTGGTACACACACACCTTCCTCAGAGGGGTAGCAGTGGAGCTGCACAACACTGGTACACACACACCTTCCCTCAGAGGGGTAGCAGTGGAGCTGCACAACACTGGTACACACACACCTTCCTCAGAGGGGTAGCAGTGGAGCTGCACAACACTGGTACACACACACCTTCCTCAGAGGGGTAGCAGTGGAGCTGCACACACTGGTACACACACACCTTCCTCAGAGGTGGTAGCAGTGGAGCTGCACAACACTGGTACACACACACCTTCCTCAGAGGGGTAGCAGTGGAGCTGGCACAACACTGGTACACACACACCTTCCTCAGAGGGGTAGCAGTGGGAGCTGCACAACACTGGTACACACACACCTTCCTCAGAGGGGTAGCAAGTGGAGCTGCACAACACTGGTACACACACACCTTCCTCAGAGGGGTAGCAGTGGAGCTGCACAACACTGGTACACACACACCTTCCTCAGAGGGGTAGCAGTGGAGCTGCACAACACTGGTACACACACACCTTCCTCAGAGGGGTAGCAGTGGAGCTGCACAACACTGGTACACACACACCTTCCTCAGAGGGGTAGCAGTGGAGCTGCACAACACTGGTACACACACACCTTCCTCAGAGGGGTAGCAGTGGAGCTGCACAACACTGGTACACACACACCTTCCTCAGAGGGGTAGCAGTGGAGCTGCACAACACTGGTACACACACACCTTCCTCAGAGGGGTAGCAGTGGAGCTGCACAACACTGGTACACACACACCTTCCTCAGAGGGGTAGCAGTGGAGCTGCACACACACTGGTACACACCACACCTTCCTCAGAGGGGTAGCAGTGGAGCTGCACAACACTGGTACACACACACCTTCCTCAGAGGGGTAGCAGTGGAGCTGCACAACACTGGTACACACACACCTTCCTCAGAGGGGTAGCAGTGGAGCTGCACAACACTGGTACACACACACACCTTCCTCAGAGGGGTAGCAGTGGAGCTGCACAACACTGGCACACACACACCTTCCTCAGAGGGGTAGCAGTGGAGCTGCACAACACTGGTACACACACACCTTCCTCAGAGGGGTAGCAGTGGAGCTGCACAACACTGGTACACACACACCTTCCTCAGAGGGGTAGCAGTGGAGCTGCACAACACTGGTACACACACACCTTCCTCAGAGGGGTAGCAGTGGCGCTGCACAACACTGGTACACACACACCCCTTCCTCAGAGGGTAGCAGTGGAGCTGCACAACACTGGTAACACACACACCTTCCTCAGAGGGTAGCAGTGGAGCTGCACAACACTGGTAACACACACACCTTCCTCAGAGGGGTAGCAGTGGAGCTGCACAACACTGGTACACACACACCTTCCTCAGAGGGGGTAGCAGTGGAGCTGCACAACACTGGTACACACACACCTTCCTCAGAGGGGTAGCAGTGGAGCTGCACAACACTGGTACACACACACCTTCCTCAGAGGGGGTAGCAGTGGAGCTGCACAACACTGGTACACACACACCTTCCTCAGAGGGGTAGCAGTGGAGCTGCACAACACTGGTACACACACACCTTCCTCAGAGGGGTAGCAGTGGAGCTGCACAACACTGGTACACACACACCTTCCTCAGAGGGGGTAGCAGTGGAGCTGCCACAACACTGGTACACACACACCTTCCTCAGAGGGGGTAGCAGTGGAGCTGCACAACACTGGTACACACACACCTTCCTCAGAGGGGTAGCAGTGGAGCTGCAACAACACTGGTACACACACACCTTCCTCAGAGGGTAGCAGTGGAGCTGCACAACACTGGTACACACAACACCTTCCTCAGAGGGGTAAGCAGGTGGAGCTGCACAAACACTGGTACACACACACCTTCCTCAGAGGGGTAAGCAGTGGAGCTGCACAACACTGGTACACACACACCTTCTCAGAGGGGTAGCAGTGGAGCTGCCACACACTTGGTACACACACACCTTCCTCAGAGGGGGTAGCAGTGGAGCTGCACAACACTGGTACACACACCACCCTTCCTCAGAGGGTAGCAGTGGAGCTGCAAACACTGGTACAAACACACCTTCCTCAGAGGGAGTTGCCAGTGGAGCTGCACAAACTGTTACACACACACCTTCCTCAGAGGGGTAGCAGTGGAGCTGCACAAACACTGGTACACACACACCTTCCTCAGAGGGGTAGCAGTGGAGCTGAATGACATGTTTCGCTGAATGTTTTCTTTCTCTGCAGATGGATCCCAGCTGTCGTCCTCCTTCCCTTCTCCTCCCTCAAAGACCAGTGAGTTCTGTCATTCTGAACTGACTCTAAACATATCAGTGGGTAACATATCAGTATGTAACATATCAGTATGTAACATATCAGTATGTAACATATCAGGGGGTAACATATCAGTATGTAACATATCAGGGGGTAACATATCAGTATGTAACATATCAGTGGGTAACATATCAGTATGTAACATATCAGGGGGTAACATATCAGTATGTAACATATCAGTGGGTAACATATCAGTATGTAACATATCAGTATGTAACATATCAGTATGTAACATATCAGGGGGTAACATATCAGTATGTAACATATCAGTATGTAACATATCAGTGGGTAACATATCAGGGGGTAACATATCAGTATGTAACATATCAGAGGGTAACATATCAGTATGTAACATATCAGTATGTAACATATCAGTATGTAACATATCAGTATGTAACATATCAGTATGTAACATATCAGTATGTAACATATCAGTATGTAACATATCAGTATGTAACATATCAGTATGTAACATATCAGTATGTACCATATCAGCGGGTAACATATCAGTATGTAACATATCAGTATGTAACATATCAGGGGTAACATATCAGTATGTAACATATCAGGGGGTAACATATCGGTATGTAACATATCAGTATGTAACATATCAGGGGGGTAACATATCAGGGGGTAACATATCAGTATGTAACATATCAGTATGTAACATATCAGTATGTAACATATCAGCGGGTAACATATCAGCGGGTAACATATCAGTATGTAACATATCAGGGGGTACATATCAGGGGGTAACATATCAGTATGTAACATATCAGGGGGTAACATATCAGTATGTAACATATCAGGGGGTAACATATCAGCAGGTAACATATCAGTATGTAACATATCAGTGGGTAACATATCAGTATGTAACATATCAGTATGTAACATATCAGTGGGTAACATATCAGTATGTAACATATCAGTATGTAACATATCAGTATGTAACATATCAGTGGGTAACATATCAGTATGTAACATATCAGTGGGTAACATATCAGTATGTAACATATCAGTATGTAACATATCAGTATGTAACATATCAGTGGGTAACATATCGGTATGTAACATATCAGTGGGTAACATATCAGTATGTAACATATCAGTATGTAACATATCAGTATGTAACATATCAGTATGTAACATATCAGTGGGTAACATATCAGTATGTAACATATCAGTATGTAACATATCAGTATGTAATATATCAGTGGGTAACATATCAGTATGTAACATATCAGGGGGTAACATATCAGTATGTAACATATCAGTATGTAACATATCAGTATGTAACATGTCAGTATTGTTCTGTCTCCAGGCCTGACCCCTTCTGGCACTACCTCACAGACTTAATCAGAGAGTAAGTCTCACAACACACTCCCCACCTTCACCACAAGAGTCCCGTCCCCCCCTTCTCTACAAGAGCCCCCGTCCCCCCCTTCTCTACAAGAGTCCCCGCCCCCCCCTTCTCTACAAGAGTACCCGCCCCCCCCCTTCTCTACAAGAGTACCGTCCCCCCCTTCTCTACAAGAGTGCCCCCCCTTCTCTACAAGACGTCTCCACGTTCCCCCCCTTCTCTACAAGAGGTCCCCCCCTTCTCTACAAGAGTCCCCCCCTTCTCTACAAAGAGTCCCCCCCTTCTCTACATAGAGCCCCCGTTCCCCCCACTTTCTCTACAAGAGGCCCCCCCCCTTCCTCTACAAGAGTCCCCCCCTCTCCCCATCTACACAGCGTCCCCGTTGCCCCCCCTATCTACAAGAGTCCCCCCTTCTCTACAAGAGTTTCCCCCCCTTCTCTACAAGAGTTCCCTCCCTTCTACAAGAGTCCCTTCTCCCCCCTTCTCGACAAGAGTCCCCCCCTTCTCGACAAGAGTCCCCCCCTCGACAAGAGTCCCCCCCTTCTCGACAAGAGTCCCCCCCTTCTCGACAAGAGTCCCCCCCTTCTCGACAAGAGTCCCCCCTTCTCGACAAGAGTCCCCGTCCCCCCTTCTCTACAAGAGTCCCCGTCCCCCCTTCTCTACAAGAGTCCCCCCACAAGAGTCCCCGCCCTTCTCTACAAGAGTCCCCCCTTCTCTACAAGAGTCCCCCCCCTTCTCTACAAGAGTCCCCCCCTTCTCTACAAGAGTCCCCGCCCTTCTCTACAAGAGTCCCCCCCTCTCGACAAGAGTCCCCCTCATCCCCCTTCTCTACAAGAGTCCCACGTCCCCCCCTTCTCCCGTAAAGAGTCCCCCCCTTCTCGACAAGAGTCCCCCCCTTCTCGACAAGAGTCCCCCCCTTCTCGACAAGAGTCCCCCCCTTCTCGACAAGAGTCACCCCTTCTCGACAAGAGCCTTTCTCGACAAGAGTCCCCCCCTTCTCGACAAGATCCCCGTCCCCCCTTCTCTACAAGAGTCCCCGTCCCCCCTTCTCTACAAGAGTCCCCGTCCCCCCTTCTCTACAAGAGTCCCCGCCCCCCTTCTCTACAAGAGTCCCCCCCTCTCTACAAGAGTCCCCGCCCCCCCTTCTCTACAAGAGTCCCCGCCCCCCCTTCTCTACAAGAGTCCCCGCCCCCCCTTCTCTACAAGAGTCCCCCCCTTCTCTACAAGAGTAGAAAACAGAGGAGTGTCTGTTGTGTTACTGACGGAGTGTGTGTCTGTCTCCAGGACTCTATCTGTAATCCCGGACTGCAGCAGACTGGACCTGGATCAGACTGGAGTGTGACTCAGGTGTGTGTGTGTGTGTGTGTGTGTGTGTGTGTGTGTGTGTGTGTGTGTGTGTGTGTGTGTGTGTGTGTGTGTGTGTGTGTGTGTGTGTGTGTGCGCGCGCGCGCGCGTGAGAACATCTCTGAACACGTGGAAGCAACGAAGAAGAGGACAATGATAATAATGTGTTTATCTGACTGTTAATAAGACCTGTTGTGCCTTTTTTTTCTACAAATAAACATATCATTTTATTTATCCGTATTACCGGAGGATGTAAAAGGTGTGAGAGTAAATAGTGTGTTTTGGCTCTTCATTATTTATCCGTATCACCGGAGGATGTAAAAGGTGTGAGAGTAAATAGTGTGTTTTGGCTCTACATTATTTATCCGTATCACCGGAGGGTGTAAAAGGTGTGAGAGTAAATAGTGTGTTTTGGCTCTACATTATTTATCCGTATCACCGGAGGGTGTAAAAGGTGTGAGAGTAAATAGTGTGTTTTGGCTCTGCATTATTTATCCGTATCACCGGAGGGTGTAAAAGGTGTGAGAGTAAATAGTGTGTTTTGGCTCTACATTATTTATCCGTATCACCGGAGGGTGTAAAAGGTGTGAGAGTAAATAGTGTGTTTTGGCTCTACATTATTTATCCGTATCACCGGAGGGTGTAAAAGGTGTGAGAGTAAATAGTGTGTTTTGGCTCTACAGTATTTATCCGTATCACCGGAGGATGTAAAAGGTGTGAGAGTAAATAGTGTGTTTTGGTTATTGTTTTGGTGTTTTCATTATTTCCTTTAATAATAAACAGGAAATGAAAAGAAAATTTCACTTCTGTTTTTACACGATGACGTCACAATCACGTTCTGGTGGCTGTTTTTACACGATGACGTCACAATCACGTTCTGGTGGCTGTTTTTACACGATGACGTCACAATCACGTTCCGTTGGCTGTTTTTACACGATGACGTCACAATCACGTTCCGTTGGCTGTTTTTACACGATGACGTCACAATCACGTTCTGGTTGGCTGTTTTTACACGATGACGTCACAATCACGTTCCGTTGGCTGTTTTTACACGATGACGTCACAATCACGTTCTGGTGGCTGTTTTTACACGATGACGTCACAATCACGTTCCGTTGGCTGTTTTACACGATGACGTCACAATCACGTTCCGTTGGCTGTTTTTACACGATGACGTCACAATCACGTTCCGGTGGCTGTTTTTTTTATTTTCACCCAACACTCTTTTTAAAAGCTTTGCTGCCCTGTATGAGGATCGAACTTAAGACCTTCAGATTATGAGACTGACACGCTACCTACTGCGCTTAACGAGGCCCTTCAACAGTGATGTTGAAACCACCGTGCCAAAATATATGTATGGTCTGAAATTCTACAAGCCCTGAGACAAAAAGATTGATTTCATTCTAAAGTAATACATATCGATATGGAATCCACCTTGACAAACGTATGTATTGTGTGAAAGTCCAGAACAACAGAGAATTCATTTTCACTTCATCTTCAGCCAACACTGTCTTTTGAAAAGCTTTGCTGCCCCGTGTGAGGATCGAATTCACAACCTTCAGATTATGAGACTGACGCGCTACCTACTGCGCTAACGAGGCCCTTCTGCAAAAAATTCCAAAAAGAAAAAAAATATATTGATACCGAACTTCAGATTTTGACAGTGATGTTGAAACCACCGTGCCAAAATATATGTATGGTCTGAAATTCTACAACCCCTGAGACAAAAAGATTGATTTCATTCTAAAGTAATACATATCGATATGGACCTTAAGATGTGGTATCCACCTTGACAAAAGTATGTAATGTCTGAAAGTCCAGAATGACATTGAATTCATTTTCACTTCATCTTCAGCCAACACTCTTTTGAAAAGCTTTGCTGCCCCGTGTGATGATCGAACTCCCGACCTTCAGATTATGAGACTGACGTGCTACCTACTGCGCTAACGAGGCCCTTCTTGAAAAAATTTCCAAAAAGAAAAAATATATATTGATACCGAACTTCAGATTTTGACAGTGATGTTGAAACCACCGTGCCAAAATATATGTATGGTCTGAAATTCTACAACCTGTGAGACAAAAAGATTGATTTCATTCTAAAGTAAAACATATCGATATGGACCTTAAGATGTGGTATCCACCTTGACAAAAGTGTGTATTGTGTGAAAGTCCAAAACGACAGAGAATTCATTTTCACTTCATCTTCAGCCAACACTGTCTTTTGAAAAGCTTTGCTGCCCCGTGTGAGGATCGAACTCACGACCTTCAGATTATGAGACTGACGCGCTACCTACTGCGCTAACGAGGCCCTTCTTGCAAAAATGTCCAAAAAGAAAAAAAATATATTGATACCGAACTTCAGATTTTGACAGTGATGTTGAAACCACCGTGCCAAAATATATGTATGGTCTGAAATTCTACAACCCCTGAGACAAAAAGATTGATTTCATTCTAAAGTAATACATATCGATATGGACCTTAAGATGTGGTATCCACCTTGACAAAAGTATGTAATGTCTGAAAGTCCAGAATGACATTGAATTCATTTTCACTTCATCTTCAGCCAACACTCTTTTGAAAAGCTTTGCTGCCCCGTGTGATGATCGAACTCCCGACCTTCAGATTATGAGACTGACGTGCTACCTACTGCGCTAACGAGGCCCTTCTTGAAAAATTTTCCAAAAAGAAAAAATATATATTGATACCGAACTTCAGATTTTGACAGTGATGTTGAAACCACCGTGCCAAAATATATGTATGGTCTGAAATTCTACAACCTGTGAGACAAAAAGATTGATTTCATTCTAAAGTAAAACATATCGATATGGACCTTAAGATGTGGTATCCACCTTGACAAAAGTGTGTATTGTGTGAAAGTCCAAAACAACAGAGAATTCATTTTCACTTCATCTTCAGCCAACACTGTCTTTTGAAAAGCTTTGCTGCCCCGTGTGAGGATCGAACTCACGACCTTCAGATTATGAGACTGACGCGCTACCTACTGCGCTAACGAGGCCCTTCTTGCAAAAATTTCCAAAAAGAAAAAATATATATTGATACCGAACTTCAGATTTTGACAGTGATGTTGAAACCACCGTGCCAAAATATATGTATGGTCCGAAATTCTACAACGTGTGAGACAAAAAGATTGATTTCATTCTAAAGTAATACATATCGATATGGACCTTAAGATGTGGTATCCACCTTGACAAAAGTATGTAATGTCTGAAAGTCCAGAATGACAGTGAATTCATTTTCACTTCATCTTCAGCCAACACTCTTTTGAAAAGCTTTTCTGCCCCGTGTGAGGATCGAACTCACGACCTTCAGATTATGAGACTGACGTGCTACCTACTGCGCTAACGAGGCCCTTCTTGAAAAATTTTCCAAAAAGAAAAAATATATATTGATACCGAACTTCAGATTTTGACAGTGATGTTGAAACCACCGTGCCAAAATATATGTATGGTCTGAAATTCTACAACCCCTGAGACAAAAAGATTGATTTCATTCTAAAGTAATACATATCGATATGGACCTTAAGATGTGGTATCCACCTTGACAAAAGTATGTAATGTCTGAAAGTCCAGAATGACATTGAATTCATTTTCACTTCATCTTCAGCCAACACTCTTTTGAAAAGCTTTGCTGCCCCGTGTGATGATCGAACTCCCGACCTTCAGATTATGAGACTGACGTGCTACCTACTGCGCTAACGAGGCCCTTCTTGAAAAATTTTCCAAAAAGAAAAAATATATATTGATACCGAACTTCAGATTTTGACAGTGATGTTGAAACCACCGTGCCAAAATATATGTATGGTCTGAAATTCTACAACCTGTGAGACAAAAAGATTGATTTCATTCTAAAGTAAAACATATCGATATGGACCTTAAGATGTGGTATCCACCTTGACAAAAGTGTGTATTGTGTGAAAGTCCAAAACGACAGAGAATTCATTTTCACTTCATCTTCAGCCAACACTGTCTTTTGAAAAGCTTTGCTGCCCCGTGTGAGGATCGAACTCACGACCTTCAGATTATGAGACTGACGCGCTACCTACTGCGCTAACGAGGCCCTTCTTGCAAAAATGTCCAAAAAGAAAAAAAATATATTGATACCGAACTTCAGATTTTGACAGTGATGTTGAAACCACCGTGCCAAAATATATGTATGGTCTGAAATTCTACAACCCCTGAGACAAAAAGATTGATTTCATTCTAAAGTAATACATATCGATATGGACCTTAAGATGTGGTATCCACCTTGACAAAAGTATGTAATGTCTGAAAGTCCAGAATGACATTGAATTCATTTTCACTTCATCTTCAGCCAACACTCTTTTGAAAAGCTTTGCTGCCCCGTGTGATGATCGAACTCCCGACCTTCAGATTATGAGACTGACGTGCTACCTACTGCGCTAACGAGGCCCTTCTTGAAAAATTTTCCAAAAAGAAAAAATATATATTGATACCGAACTTCAGATTTTGACAGTGATGTTGAAACCACCGTGCCAAAATATATGTATGGTCTGAAATTCTACAACCTGTGAGACAAAAAGATTGATTTCATTCTAAAGTAAAACATATCGATATGGACCTTAAGATGTGGTATCCACCTTGACAAAAGTGTGTATTGTGTGAAAGTCCAAAACGACAGAGAATTCATTTTCACTTCATCTTTGGCCAACACTGTCTTTTGAAAAGCTTTGCTGCCCCGTGTGAGGATCGAACTCACGACCTTCAGATTATGAGACTGACGCGCTACCTACTGCGCTAACGAGGCCCTTCTTGCAAAAATGTCCAAAAAGAAAAAAAATATATTGATACCGAACTTCAGATTTTGACAGTGATGTTGAAACCACCGTGCCAAAATATATGTATGGTCTGAAATTCTACAACCCCTGAGACAAAAAGATTGATTTCATTCTAAAGTAATACATATCGATATGGACCTTAAGATGTGGTATCCACCTTGACAAAAGTATGTAATGTCTGAAAGTCCAGAATGACATTGAATTCATTTTCACTTCATCTTCAGCCAACACTCTTTTGAAAAGCTTTGCTGCCCCGTGTGATGATCGAACTCCCGACCTTCAGATTATGAGACTGACGTGCTACCTACTGCGCTAACGAGGCCCTTCTTGAAAAATTTTCCAAAAAGAAAAAATATATATTGATACCGAACTTCAGATTTTGACAGTGATGTTGAAACCACCGTGCCAAAATATATGTATGGTCTGAAATTCTACAACCTGTGAGACAAAAAGATTGATTTCATTCTAAAGTAAAACATATCGATATGGACCTTAAGATGTGGTATCCACCTTGACAAAAGTGTGTATTGTGTGAAAGTCCAAAACGACAGAGAATTCATTTTCACTTCATCTTCAGCCAACACTGTCTTTTGAAAAGCTTTGCTGCCCCGTGTGAGGATCGAACTCACGACCTTCAGATTATGAGACTGACGCGCTACCTACTGCGCTAACGAGGCCCTTCTTGCAAAAATTTCCAAAAAGAATAAATATATATTGATACCGAACTTCAGATTTTGACAGTGATGTTGAAACCACCGTGCCAAAATATATGTATGGTCCGAAATTCTACAACGTGTGAGACAAAAAGATTGATTTCATTCTAAAGTAATACATATCGATATGGACCTTAAGATGTGGTATCCACCTTGACAAAAGTATGTAATGTCTGAAAGTCCAGAATGACAGTGAATTCATTTTCACTTCATCTTCAGCCAACACTCTTTTGAAAAGCTTTTCTGCCCCGTGTGAGGATCGAACTCACGACCTTCAGATTATGAGACTGACGTGCTACCTACTGCGCTAACGAGGCCCTTCTTGAAAAATTTTCCAAAAAGAAAAAATATATATTGATACCGAACTTCAGATTTTGACAGTGATGTTGAAACCACCGTGCCAAAATATATGTATGGTCTGAAATTCTACAACCCCTGAGACAAAAAGATTGATTTCATTCTAAAGTAATACATATCGATATGGACCTTAAGATGTGGTATCCACCTTGACAAAAGTATGTAATGTCTGAAAGTCCAGAATGACATTGAATTCATTTTCACTTCATCTTCAGCCAACACTCTTTTGAAAAGCTTTGCTGCCCCGTGTGATGATCGAACTCCCGACCTTCAGATTATGAGACTGACGTGCTACCTACTGCGCTAACGAGGCCCTTCTTGAAAAATTTTCCAAAAAGAAAAAATATATATTGATACCGAACTTCAGATTTTGACAGTGATGTTGAAACCACCGTGCCAAAATATATGTATGGTCTGAAATTCTACAACCTGTGAGACAAAAAGATTGATTTCATTCTAAAGTAAAACATATCGATATGGACCTTAAGATGTGGTATCCACCTTGACAAAAGTGTGTATTGTGTGAAAGTCCAAAACGACAGAGAATTCATTTTCACTTCATCTTCAGCCAACACTGTCTTTTGAAAAGCTTTGCTGCCCCGTGTGAGGATCGAACTCACGACCTTCAGATTATGAGACTGACGCGCTACCTACTGCGCTAACGAGGCCCTTCTTGCAAAATGTCCAAAAAGAAAAAAATATATTGATACCGAACTTCAGATTTTGACAGTGATGTTGAAACCACCGTGCCAAAATATATGTATGGTCTGAAATTCTACAACCTGTGAGACAAAAAGATTGATTTCATTCTAAAGTAAAACATATCGATATGGACCTTAAGATGTGGTATCCACCTTGACAAAAGTGTGTATTGTGTGAAAGTCCAAAACGACAGAGAATTCATTTTCACTTCATCTTCAGCCAACACTGTCTTTTGAAAAGCTTTGCTGCCCCGTGTGAGGATCGAACTCACGACCTTCAGATTATGAGACTGACGCGCTACCTACTGCGCTAACGAGGCCCTTCTTGCAAAAATGTCCAAAAAGAAAAAAATATATTGATACCGAACTTCAGATTTTGACAGTGATGTTGAAACCACCGTGCCAAAATATATGTATGGTCTGAAATTCTACAACCCCTGAGACAAAAAGATTGATTTCATTCTAAAGTAATACATATCGATATGGACCTTAAGATGTGGTATCCACCTTGACAAAAGTATGTAATGTCTGAAAGTCCAGAATGACATTGAATTCATTTTCACTTCATCTTCAGCCAACACTCTTTTGAAAAGCTTTGCTGCCCCGTGTGATGATCGAACTCCCGACCTTCAGATTATGAGACTGACGTGCTACCTACTGCGCTAACGAGGCCCTTCTTGAAAAATTTTCCAAAAAGAAAAAATATATATTGATACCGAACTTCAGATTTTGACAGTGATGTTGAAACCACCGTGCCAAAATATATGTATGGTCTGAAATTCTACAACCTGTGAGACAAAAAGATTGATTTCATTCTAAAGTAAAACATATCGATATGGACCTTAAGATGTGGTATCCACCTTGACAAAAGTGTGTATTGTGTGAAAGTCCAAAACGACAGAGAATTCATTTTCACTTCATCTTCAGCCAACACTGTCTTTTGAAAAGCTTTGCTGCCCCGTGTGAGGATCGAACTCACGACCTTCAGATTATGAGACTGACGCGCTACCTACTGCGCTAACGAGGCCCTTCTTGCAAAAATTTCCAAAAAGAAAAAATATATATTGATACCGAACTTCAGATTTTGACAGTGATGTTGAAACCACCGTGCCAAAATATATGTATGGTCCGAAATTCTACAACCTGTGAGACAAAAAGATTGATTTCATTCTAAAGTAATACATATCGATATGGACCTTAAGATGTGGTATCCACCTTGACAAAAGTATGTAATGTCTGAAAGTCCAGAATGACAGTGAATTCATTTTCACTTCATCTTCAGCCAACACTCTTTTGAAAAGCTTTGCTGCCCCGTGTGAGGATCGAACTCACGACCTTCAGATTATGAGACTGACGTGCTACCTACTGCGCTAACGAGGCCCTTCTTGAAAAATGTTCCAAAAAGAAAAAAATATATTGATACCGAACTTCAGATTTTGACAGTGATGTTGAAACCACCGTGCCAAAATATATGTATGGTCTGAAATTCTACAACCCCTGAGACAAAAAGATTGATTTCATTCTAAAGTAATACATATCGATATGGACCTTAAGATGTGGTATCCACCTTGACAAAAGTATGTAATGTCTGAAAGTCCAGAATGACATTGAATTCATTTTCACTTCATCTTCAGCCAACACTCTTTTGAAAAGCTTTGCTGCCCCGTGTGATGATCGAACTCCCGACCTTCAGATTATGAGACTGACGTGCTACCTACTGCGCTAACGAGGCCCTTCTTGAAAAATTTTCCAAAAAGA
Organism: Oncorhynchus kisutch; assembly: GCF_002021735.2. Taxonomy (NCBI): domain Eukaryota; kingdom Metazoa; phylum Chordata; class Actinopteri; order Salmoniformes; family Salmonidae; genus Oncorhynchus; species Oncorhynchus kisutch. The sequence continues at coordinate 14,937,103 of NW_022261978.1, read as the reverse complement.
AAAAATATATATTGATACCGAACTTCAGATTTTGACAGTGATGTTGAAACCACCGTGCCAAAATATATGTATGGTCTGAAATTCTACAACCTGTGAGACAAAAAGATTGATTTCATTCTAAAGTAAAACATATCGATATGGACCTTAAGATGTGGTATCCACCTTGACAAAAGTGTGTATTGTGTGAAAGTCCAAAACGACAGAGAATTCATTTTCACTTCATCTTCAGCCAACACTGTCTTTTGAAAAGCTTGGCTGCCCCGTGTGAGGATCGAACTCACGACCTTCAGATTATGAGACTGACGCGCTACCTACTGCGCTAACGAGGCCCTTCTTGCAAAAATGTCCAAAAAGAAAAAAAATATATTGATACCGAACTTCAGATTTTGACAGTGATGTTGAAACCACCGTGCCAAAATATATGTATGGTCTGAAATTCTACAACCCCTGAGACAAAAAGATTGATTTCATTCTAAAGTAATACATATCGATATGGACCTTAAGATGTGGTATCCACCTTGACAAAAGTATGTAATGTCTGAAAGTCCAGAATGACAGTGAATTCATTTTCACTTCATCTTCAGCCAACACTCTTTTGAAAAGCTTTTCTGCCCCGTGTGATGATCGAACTCACGACCTTCAGATTATGAGACTGACGTGCTACCTACTGCGCTAACGAGGCCCTTCTTGAAAAATTTTCCAAAAAGAAAAAATATATATTGATACCGAACTTCAGATTTTGACAGTGATGTTGAAACCACCGTGCCAAAATATATGTATGGTCTGAAATTCTACAACCCTGTGAGACAAAAAGATTGATTTCATTCTAAAGTAATACATATCGATATGGACCTTAAGATGTGGTATCCACCTTGACAAAAGTATGTAATGTCTGAAAGTCCAGAATGACATTGAATTCATTTTCACTTCATCTTCAGCCAACACTCTTTTGAAAAGCTTTGCTGCCCCGTGTGATGATCGAACTCCCGACCTTCAGATTATGAGACTGACGTGCTACCTACTGCGCTAACGAGGCCCTTCTTGAAAAATTTCCAAAAAGAAAAAATATATATTGATACCGAACTTCAGATTTTGACAGTGATGTTGAAACCACCGTGCCAAAATATATGTATGGTCTGAAATTCTACAACCTGTGAGACAAAAAGATTGATTTCATTCTAAAGTAAACATATCGATATGGACCTTAAGATGTGGTATCCACCTTGACAAAAGTGATGTATTGTGTGAAAGTCCAAAACTGACATAGAATTCATTTTCACTTCATCTTCAGCCAACACTCTTTTGAAAAGCTTTGCTGCCCCGTGTGATGATCGAACTCACGACCTTCAGATTATGAGACTGACGTGCTACCTACTGCGCTAACGAGGCCCTTCTTGAAAAATTTCCAAAAAGAAAAAATATATATTGATACCGAACTTCAGATTTTGACAGTGATGTTGAAACCACCGTGCCAAAATATATGTATGGTCTGAAATTCTACAACCCTGTGAGACAAAAAGATTGATTTCATTCTAAAGTAATACATATCGATATGGACCTTAAGATGTGGTATCCACCTTGACAAAAGTATGTAATGTCTGAAAGTCCAGAATGACATTGAATTCATTTTCACTTCATCTTCAGCCAACACTCTTTTGAAAAGCTTTGCTGCCCCGTGTGATGATCGAACTCCCGACCTTCAGATTATGAGACTGACGTGCTACCTACTGCGCTAACGAGGCCCTTCTTGAAAAATTTCCAAAAAGAAAAATATATATTGATACCGAACTTCAGATTTGACAGTGATGTTGAAACCACCGTGCCAAAATATATGTATGGTCTGAAATTCTACAACCTGTGAGACAAAAAGATTGATTTCATTCTAAAGTAAAACATATCGATATGGACCTTAAGATGTGGTATCCACCTTGACAAAAGTGTGTATTGTGTGAAAGTCCAAAACGACAGAGAATTCATTTTCACTTCATCTTCAGCCAACACGTCTTTTGAAAAGCTTTGCTGCCCCGTGTGAGGATCGAACTCACGACCTTCAGATTATGAGACTGACGCGCTACCTACTGCGCTAACAAGGCCCTTCTTGCAAAAATGTCCAAAAAGAAAAAAATATATTGATACCGAACTTCAGATTTTGACAGTGATGTTGAAACCACCGTGCCAAAATATATGTATGGTCTGAAATTCTACAACCCCTGAGACAAAAAGATTGATTTCATTCTAAAGTAAAACATATCGATATGGACCTTAAGATGTGGTATCCACCTTGACAAAAGTGTGTATTGTGTGAAAGTCCAAAACGACAGAGAATTCATTTTCACCCAACACTGTCTTTTGAAAAGCTTTGCTGCCCCGTGTGAGGATCGAACTCACGACCTTCAGATTATGAGACTGACGCGCTACCTACTGCGCTAACGAGGCCCTTCTTGCAAAAATGTCCAAAAAGAAAGGTGGTATCCACCTTGACAAAAGTATGTAATGTCTGAAAGTCCAGAATGACATTGAATTCATTTTCACTTCATCTTCAGCCAACACTCTTTTGAAAAGCTTTGCTGCCCCGTGTGATGATCGAACTCCCGACCTTCAGATTATGAGACTGACGTGCTACCTACTGCGCTAACGAGGCCCCTTCTTGAAAATTTTTCCAAAAAGAAAAAATATATATTGATACCGAACTTCAGATTTTGACAGTGATGTTGAAACCACCGTGCCAAAATATATGTATGGTCTGAAATTCTACAACCTGTGAGACAAAAAGATTGATTTCATTCTAAAGTAAAACATATCGATATGGACCTTAAGATGTGGTATCCACCTTGACAAAAGTGTGTATTGTGTGAAAGTCCAAAACGACAGAGAATTCATTTTCACTTCATCTTCAGCCAACACTGTCTTTTGAAAAGCTTTGCTGCCCCGTGTGAGGATCGAACTCACGACCTTCAGATTATGAGACTGACGCGCTACCTACTGCGCTAACGAGGCCCTTCTTGCAAAAATGTCCAAAAGAAAAAATATATATTGATACCGAACTTCAGATTTTGACAGTGATGTTGAAACCACCGTGCCAAAAATATATGTATGGTCTGAAATTCTACAAACCCTGAGACAAAAAGATTGATTTCATTCTAAAGTAATACATATCGATATGGACCTTAAGATGTTGGTATCCACCTTGACAAAAGTATTGTAATGTCTGAAAGTCCAGAATGACATTTAATTCATTTTCACTTCATCTTCAGCCAACACTCTTTTGAAAAGCTTTGCTGCCCCGTGTGATGATCGAACTCCCGACCTTCAGATTATGAGACTGACGTGCTACCTACTGCGCCTAACGAGGCCCTTCTTGAAAATTTTTCAAAAAGAAAAAATATATATTGATACCGAACTTCAGATTTTGACAGTGATGTTGAAACCACCGTGCCAAATATATGTATGGTCTGAAATTCTACAACTGTGAGACAAAAAGATTGATTTCATTCTAAAGTAATACATATCGATATGGACCTTAAGATGTGGTATCCACCTTGACAAAGTGTGTATTGTGTGAAAGTCCCAACAACAGTGAATTCATTTTCATCCAGCCAACACTGTCTTTGAAAAGCTTTGCTGCCCCGTGTGAGGATCGAACTCACGACCTTCAGATTATGAGACTGACGCGACCTACTGCGCTAACGAGGCCCTTCTTGCAAAAATGTCCAAAAAGAAAAAAATATATTGATACCGAACTTCAGATTTTGACAGTGATGTTGAAACCACCGTGCCCAATATATATGTATGGTCTGAAATTCTACAACCCCTGAGACAAAAAGATTGATTTCATTCTAAAGTAATACATATCGATATGGACCTTAAGATGTGGGTCCACCTTGACAAAAGTATGTCTGTGTGAAAGTCCAGAACTACAGTGAATTCATTTCACTTCATCTTCAGCCAACAACTCTTTTGAAAAGCTTTGCTGCCCCGTGTGGATGATCGAACTCCCGACCTTCAGATTATGAGGATGACGTGCTACCTACTGCGCTAACGAGGCCCTTCTTGAAAAAATTTTCAAAAAAGAAAAATATATATTGATACCGAACTTCAGATTTTGACAGTGATGTTGAAACCACGTGCCAAAATATATGTATGGTCTGGAAATTCTACAACTGTGAGACAAAAGATTGATTTCATTCTAAAGTAAAACATATCGATATGGACCTTAAGATGTGGTCCACCTTGACAAATGTATGTATTGTGTGAAAGTCCAAAACAACAGAGAATTCATTTCACTTCATCTTCAGCCAACACTGTTTTTGAAAAGCTTTGCTGCCCGTGTGAGGATCGAACTCACGACCTTCAGATTATGAGACTGACGCGCTACCTACTGCGCTAACGAGGCCCTTCTGCAAAAATGTCCAAAAAGAAAAAAAATTGATACAGAACTTCAGATTTGACAGTGATGTTGAAACCCGTGCCAAATATATGTATGAGTCTGAAATTTAAAACCCTGTGAGACAAAAAGATTGATTCATCTAAAGTAGAATACTATCGATTGACCTAGATGTGGTATCCACCTTGACAAAAGTATGTATGTCTGAAAGTCAGAATGACATGAATTCATTCTTCACTTCAGCAAACACTTTTTTGAAAAGCTTTCTGCCCCGTGTGAGGATTGAACTCACGAACTTCAGATTATGAGACTGACGTTGCTACCTACTGCGCTAACGAGGGCCTTCTTGAAAAATTTCCAAAAAGAAAAAATATATATTGATACCGAACTTCAGATTTTGACAGTGATGTTGAAACCACCGTGCCAAAATATATGTAGTCTGAAATTCTACAACTGTGAGAAAAAAAGATTGATTTCATTCTAAAGTAAAACATATCGATATGGACCTTAAGATGTGGTATCCACCTTGACAAAAGTATGTATTGTGTGAAAGTCCAAAA
>NW_022261978.1:14860449-14932059 GCF_002021735.2 Oncorhynchus kisutch | reverse complement strand
CTCTCTTCTCTCCCTCCCTCTCCTCTCTCCCTCCCTCCCTCTCCCTCCTCTCCCTCCCTCTCCCTCTCTCCCTCCTCTCCCTCCCTCCCTCTCCCTCTCTCCCGCCCCACTAACGACACACACACCTGATCTCCTGGCCCGCCCCACTAACGACACACACACCTGAGCTCCTGGCCCGCCCCACTAACGACACACACACCTGAGCTCCTGGCCCGCCCCACTAACGACACACACACCTGAGCTCCTGGCCCCACTAACGACACACACACCTGATCTCCTGGCCCGCCCCACTAACGACACACACACCTGAGCTCCTGGCCTGCCGTACCAAGACGTCTATCACAACTACACCACAAGGAAAACTGTTCACATACACCGTCTCCGTAGCGCGAGGAGTGACTTTCTCCTTGAATGTTCCTTGAGCATCTTGTTGAGTGAGTACGCATGTCGGGGGTTGACCAGAGAAGGAGGGTTATTTTTAGAGACAGAACAAAAGACTGAGGTAAACGGAGGAGTTGGAGACCCCAGCTGAACACAGCGACCCTTACAGAATGGTTAGCAGGCAGGACACAGAGCATAGAAGGAGGTGTTGGAGTCTACAGGGTCTCGTTAGGGGCTGTCTTGTAGGTAGTTGCTGTGTTGAAGGCTACAGGGCCTCATTAGGGGCTGTCTTGTAGGTAGTTGCTGTGTTGGAGGCTACGGGGCCTCATTAGGGGCTGTCTTGTAGGTAGTTGCTGTGTTGGAGGCTACAGGGCCTCATTAGGGGCTGTCTTGTAGGTAGTTGCTGTGTTGAAGGCTACAGGGCCTCGTTAGGGGCTGTCTTGTAGGTAGTTGTTGTGTTGGAGGCTACATGGTCTCGTTAGGGGCTGTGTTGTAGGTAGTTGCTGTGTTGGAGGCTACAGGGGACTCGTTAGGGGCTGTCTTGTAGGTAGTTGCTGTGTTGGAGGCTATAGGGTCTCATTAGGGGCTGTCTTGTAGGTAGTTGCTGTTTGGAGGCTACAGGGGACTCGTTAGGGGCTGTCTTGTAGGTAGTTGCTGTGTTGGAGGCTACATGGTCTCGTTAGGGGCTGTCTTGTAGGTAGTTGCTGTGTTGGAGGTTTCGTTAGAGGCGGTCTTGTAGGTAGTTGCTGTGTTGGAGGTCTCGTTAGGGGCTGTCTTGTAGGTAGTTGCTGTGTTGGAGGCTACAGGTCCTCATTAGGGCTGTCTTGTAGGTAGTTGCTGTGTTGGAGGCTACAGGGTCTCGTTAGGGGCTGTCTTGTAGGTAGATGCTGTGTTGGAGGCTACAGGGCCTCGTTAGAAGCTGTCTGTCTTGTTGGTAGTTGCTGTGTTGGAGGCTACAGGGACTCGTTAGAGGCTGTCTTGTAGGTAGTTGCTGTGTTGGAGGCTACAGGTCCTCATTAGGGGTGTCTTGTAGGTAGTTGCTGTGTTGGAGGCTACAAGGTCTCGTTAGGGGCTGTCTTGTAGGTAGTTGCTGTGTTGGAGGCTACAGGGCCTCGTTAGAAGCTGTCTGTCTTGTCGGTAGTTGCTGTGTTGGAGGCTACAGGGTCTCGTTAGAGGCTGTCTTGTATGTAGTTGCTGTGTTGGAGGCTACAGGTCCTCATTAGGGGCTGTCTTGTAGGTAGTTCCTGTGTTGGAGGCTACAGGGTCTCGTTAGGGGCTGTCTTGTAGGTAGTTGCTGTGTTGGAGGCTACAGGGCCACGTTAGAAGCTGTCTGTCTTGTTGGTAGTTGCTGTGTTGGAGGCTACAGGGTCTCATTAGGGGCTGTCTTGTAGGTAGTTGCTGTGTTGGAGGCTACGGGGCCTCATTAGGGGCTGTCTTGTAGGTAGTTGCTGTGTTGGAGGCTACGGGGCCTCATTAGGGGCTGTCTTGTAGGTAGTTGCTGTGTTGGAGGCTACAGGGCCTCATTAGGGGCTGTCTTGTAGGTAGTTGCTGTGTTGGAGGCTACAGGGCCTCATTAGGGGCTGTCTTGTAGGTAGTTGCTGTGTTGGAGGCTACAGGGCCTCATTAGGGGCTGTCTTGTAGGTAGTTGCTGTGTTGGAGGCTACAGGGCCTCATTAGGGGCTGTCTTGTAGGTAGTTGCTGTGTTGGAGGCTACAGGGCCTCGTTAGGGCTGTCTTGTAGGTAGTTGCTGTGTTGGAGGCTACAGGGCCTCATTAGGGGCTGTCTTGTAGGTAGTTGCTGTCTTGGAGGCTACAGGGCCTCATTAGGGGCTGTCTTGTAGGTAGTTGCTGTGTTGGAGGCTACAGGTCCTCGTTAGGGGCTGTCTTGTAGGTAGTTGCTGTGTTGGAGGCTACAGGGTCTCGTTAGGGGCTGTGTTGTAGGTAGTTGCTGTGTTGGAGGCTACAGGGGACTCGTTAGGGGCTGTCTTGTAGGTAGTTGCTGTGTTGGAGGCTATAGGGTCTCATTAGGGGCTGTCTTGTAGGTAGTTGCTGTTTTGGAGGCTACAGGGGACTCGTTAGGGGCTGTCTTGTAGGTAGTTGCTGTGTTGGAGGCTACATGGTCTCGTTAGGGGCTGTCTTGTAGGTAGTTGCTGTGTTGGAGGCTACAGGTCCTCATTAGGGCCTGTCTTGTAGGTAGTTGCTGTGTTGGAGGCTACAGGGTCTCGTTAGGGGCTGTCTTGTAGGTAGATGCTGTGTTGGAGGCTACAGGGCCTCGTTAGAAGCTGTCTGTCTTGTTGGTAGTTGCTGTGTTGGAGGCTACAGGGTCTCGTTAGAGGCTGTCTTGTAGGTAGTTGCTGTGTTGGAGGCTACAGGTCCTCATTAGGGGCTGTCTTGTAGGTAGTTGCTGTGTTGGAGGCTACAAGGTCTCGTTAGGGGCTGTCTTGTAGGTAGTTGCTGTGTTGGAGGCTACAGGGCCTCGTTAGAAGCTGTCTGTCTTGTCGGTAGTTGCTGTGTTGGAGGCTACAGGGTCTCGTTAGAGGCTGTCTTGTATGTAGTTGCGGTGTTGGAGGCTACAGGTCCTCATTAGGGGCTGTCTTGTAGGTAGTTGCTGTGTTGGAGGCTACAGGGTCTCGTTAGGGGCTGTCTTGTAGGTAGTTGCTGTGTTGGAGGCTACAGGGCCACGTTAGAAGCTGTCTGTCTTGTTGGTAGTTGCTGTGTTGGAGGCTACAGGGTCTCATTAGGGGCTGTCTTGTAGGTAGTTGCTGTGTTGGAGGCTACAGGGCCTCATTAGGGGCTGTCTTGTAGGTAGTTGCTGTGTTGGAGGCTACGGGCCTCATTAGGGGCTGTCTTGTAGGTAGTTGCTGTGTTGGAGGCTACAGGGCCTCATTAGGGGCTGTCTTGTAGGTAGTTGCTGTGTTGGAGGCTACAGGGCCTCATTAGGGGCTGTCTTGTAGGTAGTTGCTGTGTTGGAGGCTACAGGGCCTCATTAGGGGCTGTCTTGTAGGTAGTTGCTGTGTTGGAGGCTACAGGGCCTCATTAGGGGCTGTCTTGTAGGTAGTTGCTGTGTTGGAGGCTACAGGGCCTCGTTAGGGGCTGTCTTGTAGGTAGTTGCTGTGTTGGAGGCTACAGGGCCTCATTAGGGGCTGTCTTGTAGGTAGTTGCTGTGTTGGAGGCTACAGGGCCTCATTAGGGGCTGTCTTGTAGGTAGTTGCTGTGTTGGAGGCTATAGGGCCTCATTAGGGGCTGTCTTGTAGGTAGTTGCTGTGTTGGAGGCTACAGGTCCTCATTAGGGGCTGTCTTGTAGGTAGTTGCTGTGTTGGAGGCTACAGGGTCTCGTTAGGGGCTGTCTTGTAGGTAGATGCTGTGTTGGAGGCTACAGGGCCTCGTTAGAAGCTGTCTGTCTTGTTGGTAGTTGCTGTGTTGGAGGCTACAGGGTCTCGTTAGAGGCTGTCTTGTAGGTAGTTGCTGTGTTGGAGGCTACAGGTCCTCATTAAGGGCTGTCTTGTAGGTAGTTGCTGTGTTGGAGGCTACAAGGTCTCGTTAGGGGCTGTCTTGTAGGTAGTTGCTGTGTTGGAGGCTACAGGGCCTCGTTAGAAGCTGTCTGTCTTGTCGGTAGTTGCTGTGTTGGAGGCTACAGGGTCTCGTTAGAGGCTGTCTTGTATGTAGTTGCTGTGTTGGAGGCTACAGGTCCTCATTAGGGGCTGTCTTGTAGGTAGTTGCTGTGTTGGAGGCTACATGGTCTCGTTAGGGGCTGTCTTGTAGGTAGTTGCTGTGTTGGAGGTTTCGTTAGAGGCGGTCTTGTAGGTAGTTGCTGTGTTGGAGGTCTCGTTAGGGGCTGTCTTGTAGGTAGTTGCTGTGTTGGAGGCTACAGGTCCTCATTAGGGGCTGTCTTGTAGGTAGTTGCTGTGTTGGAGGCTACAGGGTCTCGTTAGGGGCTGTCTTGTAGGTAGATGCTGTGTTGGAGGCTACAGGGCCTCGTTAGAAGCTGTCTGTCTTGTTGGTAGTTGCTGTGTTGGAGGCTACAGGGTCTCGTTAGAGGCTGTCTTGTAGGTAGTTGCTGTGTTGGAGGCTACAGGTCCTCATTAGGGGCTGTCTTGTAGGTAGTTGCTGTGTTGGAGGCTACAAGGTCTCGTTAGGGGCTGTCTTGTAGGTAGTTGCTGTGTTGGAGGCTACAGGGCCTCGTTAGAAGCTGTCTGTCTTGTCGGTAGTTGCTGTGTTGGAGGCTACAGGGTCTCGTTAGAGGCTGTCTTGTATGTAGTTGCTGTGTTGGAGGCTACAGGTCCTCATTAGGGGCTGTCTTGTAGGTAGTTGCTGTGTTGGAGGCTACAGGGTCTCGTTAGGGGCTGTCTTGTAGGTAGTTGCTGTGTTGGAGGCTACAGGGCCACGTTAGAAGCTGTCTGTCTTGTTGGTAGTTGCTGTGTTGGAGGCTACAGGGTCTCATTAGGGGCTGTCTTGTAGGTAGTTGCTGTGTTGGAGGCTACGGGGCCTCATTAGGGGCTGTCTTGTAGGTAGTTGCTGTGTTGGAGGCTACAGGGCCTCATTAGGGGCTGTCTTGTAGGTAGTTGCTGTGTTGGAGGCTACAGGGCCTCATTAGGGGCTGTCTTGTAGGTAGTTGCTGTGTTGGAGGCTACAGGGCCTCATTAGGGGCTGTCTTGTAGGTAGTTGCTGTGTTGGAGGCTACAGGGCCTCATTAGGGGCTGTCTTGTAGGTAGTTGCTGTGTTGGAGGCTACAGGGCCTCATTAGGGGCTGTCTTGTAGGTAGTTGCTGTGTTGGAGGCTACAGGGCCTCATTAGGGGCTGTCTTGTAGGTAGTTGCTGTGTTGGAGGCTACAGGGCCTCATTAGGGGCTGTCTTGTAGGTAGTTGCTGTGTTGGAGGCTACAGGGCCTCATTAGGGGCTGTCTTGTAGGTAGTTGCTGTGTTGGAGGCTACAGGTCCTCATTAGGGGCTGTCTTGTAGGTAGTTGCTGTGTTGGAGGCTACAGGGTCTCGTTAGGGGCTGTCTTGTAGGTAGTTGCTGTGTTGGAGGCTACAGGGCCTCGTTAGAAGCTGTCTGTCTTGTTGGTAGTTGCTGTGTTGGAGGCTACAGGGTCTCGTTAGGGCTGTCTTGTAGGTAGTTGCTGTGTTGGAGGCTACAGGTCCTCATTAGGGGCTGTCTTGTAGGTAGTTGCTGTGTTGGAGGCTACAAGGTCTCGTTAGGGGCTGTCTTGTAGGTAGTTGCTGTGTTGGAGGCTACAGGGCCTCGTTAGAAGCTGTCTGTCTTGTCGGTAGTTGCTGTGTTGGAGGCTACAGGGTCTCGTTAGAGGCTGTCTTGTATGTAGTTGCTGTGTTGGAGGCTACAGGTCCTCATTAGGGGCTGTCTTGTAGGTAGTTGCTGTGTTGGAGGCTACAGGGACTCGTTAGGGGCTGTCTTGTAGGTAGTTGCTGTGTTGGAGGCTACAGGGCCACGTTAGAAGCTGTCTGTCTTGTTGGTAGTTGCTGTGTTGGAGGCTACAGGGTCTCATTAGGGGCTGTCTTGTAGGTAGTTGCTGTGTTGGAGGCTACGGGGCCTCATTAGGGGCTGTCTTGTAGGTAGTTGCTGTGTTGGAGGCTACAGGGCCTCATTAGGGGCTGTCTTGTAGGTAGTTGCTGTGTTGGAGGCTACAGGGCCTCGTTAGGGGCTGTCTTGTAGGTAGTTGCTGTGTTGGAGGCTACAGGGCCTCGTTAGGGGCTGTCTTGTAGGTAGTTGCTGTGTTGGAGGCTACAGGGCCTCATTAGGGGCTGTCTTGTAGGTAGTTGCTGTGTTGGAGGCTACAGGGCCTCATTAGGGGCTGTCTTGTAGGTAGTTGCTGTGTTGGAGGCTACAGGGCCTCATTAGGGGCTGTCTTGTAGGTAGTTGCTGTGTTGGAGGCTACAGGGCCTCATTAGGGGCTGTCTTGTAGGTAGTTGCTGTGTTGGAGGCTACAGGGCCTCATTAGGGGCTGTCTTGTAGGTAGTTGCTGTGTTGGAGGCTACAGGGCCTCATTAGGGGCTGTCTTGTAGGTAGTTGCTGTGTTGGAGGCTACAGGGCCTCATTAGGGGCTGTCTTGTAGGTAGTTGCTGTGTTGGAGGCTACAGGGCCTCGTTAGGGGCTGTCTTGTAGGTAGTTGCTGTGTTGGAGGCTACAGGGCCTCATTAGGGGCTGTCTTGTAGGTAGTTGCTGTGTTGGAGGCTACAGGGCCTCATTAGGGGCTGTCTTGTAGGTAGTTGCTGTGTTGGAGGCTACAGGGCCTCATTAGGGGCTGTCTTGTAGGTAGTTGCTGTGTTGGAGGCTACAGGGCCTCATTAGGGGCTGTCTTGTAGGTAGTTGCTGTGTTGGAGGCTACAGGGCCTCATTAGGGGCTGTCTTGTAGGTAGTTGCTGTGTTGGAGGCTACAGGGCCTCATTAGGGGCTGTCTTGTAGGTAGTTGCTGTGTTGGAGGCTACAGGGCCTCATTAGGGGCTGTCTTGTAGGTAGTTGCTGTGTTGGAGGCTACAGGGCCTCATTAGGGGCTGTCTTGTAGGTAGTTGCTGTGTTGGAGGCTACAGGGCCTCGTTAGGGGCTGTCTTGTAGGTAGTTGCTGTGTTGGAGGCTACAGGGCCTCATTAGGGGCTGTCTTGTAGGTAGTTGCTGTGTTGGAGGCTACAGGGCCTCATTAGGGGCTGTCTTGTAGGTAGTTGCTGTGTTGGAGGCTACAGGGCCTCATTAGGGGCTGTCTTGTAGGTAGTTGCTGTGTTGGAGGCTACAGGGCCTCATTAGGGGCTGTCTTGTAGGTAGTTGCTGTGTTGGAGGCTACAGGGCCTCATTAGGGGCTGTCTTGTAGGTAGTTGCTGTGTTGGAGGCTACAGGGCCTCATTAGGGGCTGTCTTGTAGGTAGTTGCTGTGTTGGAGGCTACAGGGCCTCATTAGGGGCTGTCTTGTAGGTAGTTGCTGTGTTGGAGGCTACAGGGCCTCATTAGGGGCTGTCTTGTAGGTAGTTGCTGTGTTGGAGGCTACAGGGCCTCATTAGGGGCTGTCTTGTAGGTAGTTGCTGTGTTGGAGGCTACAGGGCCTCATTAGGGGCTGTCTTGTAGGTAGTTGCTGTGTTGGAGGCTACAGGGCCTCGTTAGGGGCTGTCTTGTAGGTAGTTGCTGTGTTGGAGGCTACAGGGCCTCATTAGGGGCTGTCTTGTAGGTAGTTGCTGTGTTGGAGGCTACAGGGCCTCATTAGGGGCTGTCTTGTAGGTAGTTGCTGTGTTGGAGGCTACAGGGCCTCATTAGGGGCTGTCTTGTAGGTAGTTGCTGTGTTGGAGGCTACAGGTCCTCATTAGGGGCTGTCTTGTAGGTAGTTGCTGTGTTGGAGGCTACAGGGTCTCGTTAGGGGCTGTCTTGTAGGTAGATGCTGTGTTGGAGGCTACAGGGCCTCGTTAGAAGCTGTCTGTCTTGTTGGTAGTTGCTGTGTTGGAGGCTACAGGGTCTCGTTAGAGGCTGTCTTGTAGGTAGTTGCTGTGTTGGAGGCTACAGGTCCTCATTAGGGGCTGTCTTGTAGGTAGTTGCTGTGTTGGAGGCTACAAGGTCTCGTTAGGGGCTGTCTTGTAGGTAGTTGCTGTGTTGGAGGCTACAGGGCCTCGTTAGAAGCTGTCTGTCTTGTCGGTAGTTGCTGTGTTGGAGGCTACAGGGTCTCGTTAGAGGCTGTCTTGTATGTAGTTGCTGTGTTGGAGGCTACAGGTCCTCATTAGGGGCTGTCTTGTAGGTAGTTGCTGTGTTGGAGGCTACAGGGACTCGTTAGGGGCTGTCTTGTAGGTAGTTGCTGTGTTGGAGGCTACAGGGCCACGTTAGAAGCTGTCTGTCTTGTTGGTAGTTGCTGTGTTGGAGGCTACAGGGTCTCATTAGGGGCTGTCTTGTAGGTAGTTGCTGTGTTGGAGGCTACGGGGCCTCATTAGGGGCTGTCTTGTAGGTAGTTGCTGTGTTGGAGGCTACAGGGCCTCATTAGGGGCTGTCTTGTAGGTAGTTGCTGTGTTGGAGGCTACAGGGCCTCATTAGGGGCTGTCTTGTAGGTAGTTGCTGTGTTGGAGGCTACAGGGCCTCATTAGGGGCTGTCTTGTAGGTAGTTGCTGTGTTGGAGGCTACAGGGCCTCATTAGGGGCTGTCTTGTAGGTAGTTGCTGTGTTGGAGGCTACAGGGCCTCATTAGGGGCTGTCTTGTAGGTAGTTGCTGTGTTGGAGGCTACAGGGCCTCATTAGGGGCTGTCTTGTAGGTAGTTGCTGTGTTGGAGGCTACAGGGCCTCATTAGGGGCTGTCTTGTAGGTAGTTGCTGTGTTGGAGGCTACAGGGCCTCGTTAGGGGCTGTCTTGTAGGTAGTTGCTGTGTTGGAGGCTACAGGGCCTCATTAGGGGCTGTCTTGTAGGTAGTTGCTGTGTTGGAGGCTACAGGGCCTCATTAGGGGCTGTCTTGTAGGTAGTTGCTGTGTTGGAGGCTACAGGGCCTCATTAGGGGCTGTCTTGTAGGTAGTTGCTGTGTTGGAGGCTACAGGGTCTCATTAGGGGCTGTCTTGTAGGTAGTTGCTGTGTTGGAGGCTACAGGGCCTCGTTAGGGTCTGTCTTGTAGGTAGTTGCTGTGTTGGAGGCTACAGGGCCTCATTAGGGGCTGTCTTGTAGGTAGTTGCTGTGTTGGAGGCTACAGGGCCTCATTAGGGGCTGTCTTGTAGGTAGTTGCTGTGTTGGAGGCTACAGGGCCTCATTAGGGGCTGTCTTGTAGGTAGTTGCTGTGTTGGAGGCTACAGGGCCTCATTAGGGGCTGTCTTGTAGGTAGTTGCTGTGTTGGAGGCTACAGGGCCTCATTAGGGGCTGTCTTGTAGGTAGTTGCTGTGTTGGAGGCTACAGGGCCTCGTTAGGGGCTGTCTTGTAGGTAGTTGCTGTGTTGGAGGCTACAGGGCCTCATTAGGGGCTGTCTTGTAGGTAGTTGCTGTGTTGGAGGCTACAGGGCCTCATTAGGGGCTGTCTTGTAGGTAGTTGCTGTGTTGGAGGCTACAGGGCCTCATTAGGGGCTGTCTTGTAGGTAGTTGCTGTGTTGGAGGCTACAGGTCCTCATTAGGGGCTGTCTTGTAGGTAGTTGCTGTGTTGGAGGCTACAGGGTCTCGTTAGGGGCTGTCTTGTAGGTAGTTGCTGTGTTGGAGGCTACAGGGCCTCGTTAGAAGCTGTCTGTCTTGTTGGTAGTTGCTGTGTTGGAGGCTACAGGGTCCTCGTTAGAGGCTGTCTTGTAGGTAGTTGCTGTGTTGGAGGCTACAGGTCCTCATTAGGGGCTGTCTTGTAGGTAGTTGCTGTGTTGGAGGCTACAAGGTCTCGTTAGGGGCTGTCTTGTAGGTAGTTGCTGTGTTGGAGGCTACAGGGCCTCGTTAGAAGCTGTCTGTCTTGTAGGTAGTTGCTGTGTTGGAGGCTACAGGGTCTCGTTAGAGGCTGTCTTGTAGGTAGTTGCTGTGTTGGAGGCTACAGGTCCTCATTAGGGGCTGTCTTGTAGGTAGTTGCTGTGTTGGAGGCTACAGGGCCTCGTTAGGGGCTGTCTTGTAGGTAGTTGCTGTGTTGGAGGTTTCGTTAGAGGCTGTCTTGTAGGTAGTTGCTGTGTTGGAGGTCTCATTAGGGGCTGTCTTGTAGGTAGTTGCTGTGTTGGAGGCTACAGGTCCTCATTAGGGGCTGTCTTGTAGGTAGTTGCTGTGTTGGAGGCTACAGGGTCTCGTTAGGGGCTGTCTTGTAGGTAGTTGCTGTGTTGGAGGCTACAGGGCCTCGTTAGAAGCTGTCTGTCTTGTTGGTAGTTGCTGTGTTGGAGGCTACAGGGTCTCGTTAGAGGCTGTCTTGTAGGTAGTTGCTGTGTTGGAGGCTACAGGTCCTCATTAGGGGCTGTCTTGTAGGTAGTTGCTGTGTTGGAGGCTACAAGGTCTCGTTAGGGGCTGTCTTGTAGGTAGTTGCTGTGTTGGAGGCTACAGGGCCTCGTTAGAAGCTGTCTGTCTTGTCGGTAGTTGCTGTGTTGGAGGCTACAGGGTCTCGTTAGAGGCTGTCTTGTATGTAGTTGCTGTGTTGGAGGCTACAGGTCCTCATTAGGGGCTGTCTTGTAGGTAGTTGCTGTGTTGGAGGCTACAGGGTCTCGTTAGGGGCTGTCTTGTAGGTAGTTGCTGTGTTGGAGGCTACAGGGCCTCGTTAGAAGCTGTCTGTCTTGTTGGTAGTTGCTGTGTTGGAGGCTACAGGGTCTCATTAGGGGCTGTCTTGTAGGTAGTTGCTGTGTTGGAGGCTACGGGGCCTCATTAGGGGCTGTCTTGTAGGTAGTTGCTGTGTTGGAGGCTACAGGGCCTCATTAGGGGCTGTCTTGTAGGTAGTTGCTGTGTTGGAGGCTACAGGGCCTCATTAGGGGCTGTCTTGTAGGTAGTTGCTGTGTTGGAGGCTACAGGGCCTCATTAGGGGCTGTCTTGTAGGTAGTTGCTGTGTTGGAGGCTACAGGGCCTCATTAGGGGCTGTCTTGTAGGTAGTTGCTGTGTTGGAGGCTACAGGGCCTCATTAGGGGCTGTCTTGTAGGTAGTTGCTGTGTTGGAGGCTACAGGGCCTCATTAGGGGCTGTCTTGTAGGTAGTTGCTGTGTTGGAGGCTACAGGGCCTCATTAGGGGCTGTCTTGTAGGTAGTTGCTGTGTTGGAGGCTACAGGGCCTCGTTAGGGGCTGTCTTGTAGGTAGTTGCTGTGTTGGAGGCTACAGGGCCTCATTAGGGGCTGTCTTGTAGGTAGTTGCTGTGTTGGAGGCTACAGGGCCTCATTAGGGGCTGTCTTGTAGGTAGTTGCTGTGTTGGAGGCTACAGGGCCTCATTAGGGGCTGTCTTGTAGGTAGTTGCTGTGTTGGAGGCTACAGGGCCTCATTAGGGGCTGTCTTGTAGGTAGTTGCTGTGTTGGAGGCTACAGGGCCTCATTAGGGGCTGTCTTGTAGGTAGTTGCTGTGTTGGAGGCTACAGGGCCTCATTAGGGGCTGTCTTGTAGGTAGTTGCTGTGTTGGAGGCTACAGGGCCTCATTAGGGGCTGTCTTGTAGGTAGTTGCTGTGTTGGAGGCTACAGGGCCTCATTAGGGGCTGTCTTGTAGGTAGTTGCTGTGTTGGAGGCTACAGGGCCTCATTAGGGGCTGTCTTGTAGGTAGTTGCTGTGTTGGAGGCTACAGGGCCTCATTAGGGGCTGTCTTGTAGGTAGTTGCTGTGTTGGAGGCTACAGGGCCTCGTTAGGGGCTGTCTTGTAGGTAGTTGCTGTGTTGGAGGCTACAGGGCCTCATTAGGGGCTGTCTTGTAGGTAGTTGCTGTGTTGGAGGCTACAGGGCCTCATTAGGGGCTGTCTTGTAGGTAGTTGCTGTGTTGGAGGCTACAGGGCCTCATTAGGGGCTGTCTTGTAGGTAGTTGCTGTGTTGGAGGCTACAGGTCCTCATTAGGGGCTGTCTTGTAGGTAGTTGCTGTGTTGGAGGCTACAGGGTCTCGTTAGGGGCTGTCTTGTAGGTAGTTGCTGTGTTGGAGGCTACAGGGCCTCGTTAGAAGCTGTCTGTCTTGTAGGTAGTTGCTGTGTTGGAGGCTACAGGGTCTCGTTAGAGGCTGTCTTGTAGGTAGTTGCTGTGTTGGAGGCTACAGGTCCTCATTAGGGGCTGTCTTGTAGGTAGTTGCTGTGTTGGAGGCTACAGGTCTCGTTAGGGGCTGTCTTGTAGGTAGTTGCTGTGTTGGAGGCTACAGGGCCTCGTTAGGGGTCTGTCTTGTAGGTAGTTGCTGTGTTGGAGGCTACAGGGTCTCGTTAGAGGCTGTCTTGTAGGTAGTTGCTGTGTTGGAGGCTACAGGTCCTCATTAGGGGCTGTCTTGTAGGTAGTTGCTGTGTTGGAGGCTACAGGGCCTCGTTAGGGGCTGTCTTGTAGGTAGTTGCTGTGTTGGTGGCTACAGGGCCTCGTTAGCTGTCTGTCTTGTAGGTAGTTGCTGTGTTGGAGGCTACAGGGTCTCATTAGGGGCTGTCTTGTAGGTAGTTGCTGTGTTGGAGGCTACAGGGCCTCATTAGGGGCTGTCTTGTAGGTAGTTGCTGTGTTGGAGGCTACAGGGCCTCATTAGGGGCTGTCTTGTAGGTAGTTGCTGTGTTGGAGGCTACAGGGCCTCATTAGGGGCTGTCTTGTAGGTAGTTGCTGTGTTGGAGGCTACAGGGCCTCGTTAGGCTGTCTGTCTTGTAGGTAGTTGCTGTGTTGGAGGCTACAGGGCCTCGTTAGGGGCTGTCTTGTAGGTAGTTGCTGTGTTGGAGGCTACAGGTCCTCATTAGGGGCTGTCTTGTAGGTAGTTGCTGTGTTGGAGGCTACAGGGTCTCGTTAGGGGCTGTCTTGTAGGTAGTTGCTGTGTTGGAGGCTACAGGGCCTCGTTAGAAGCTGTCTGTCTTGTAGGTAGTTGCTGTGTTGGAGGCTACAGGGTCTCGTTAGGGGCTGTCTTGTAGGTAGTTGCTGTGTTGGAGGCTACAGGTCCTCATTAGGGGCTGTCTTGTAGGTAGTTGCTGTGTTGGAGGCTACAGGGCCTCGTTAGGGGCTGTCTTGTAGGTAGTTGCTGTGTTGGAGGCTACAGGGCCTCATTAGGGGCTGTCTTGTAGGTAGTTGCTGTGTTGGAGGCTACAGGGCCTCATTAGGGGCTGTCTTGTAGGTAGTTGCTGTGTTGGAGGCTACAGGGCCTCATTAGGGGCTGTCTTGTAGGTAGTTGCTGTGTTGGAGGCTACAGGGCCTCATTAGGGGCTGTCTTGTAGGTAGTTGCTGTGTTGGAGGCTACAGGGCCTCATTAGGGGCTGTCTTGTAGGTAGTTGCTGTGTTGGAGGCTACAGGGCCTCATTAGGGGCTGTCTTGTAGGTAGTTGCTGTGTTGGAGGCTACAGGGCCTCATTAGGGGCTGTCTTGTAGGTAGTTGCTGTGTTGGAGGCTACAGGGCCTCATTAGGGGCTGTCTTGTAGGTAGTTGCTGTGTTGGAGGCTACAGGGCCTCGTTAGAAGCTGTCTGTCTTGTCGGTAGTTGCTGTGTTGGAGGCTACAGGGTCTCGTTAGAGGCTGTCTTGTAGGTAGTTGCTGTGTTGGAGGCTACAGGTCCTCATTAGGGGCTGTCTTGTAGGTAGTTGCTGTGTTGGAGGCTACAAGGTCTCGTTAGGGGCTGTCTTGTAGGTAGTTGCTGTGTTGGAGGCTACAGGGCCTCGTTAGAAGCTGTCTGTCTTGTCGGTAGTTGCTGTGTTGGAGGCTACAGGGTCTCGTTAGAGGCTGTCTTGTAGGTAGTTGCTGTGTTGGAGGCTACAGGTCCTCATTAGGGGCTGTCTTGTAGGTAGTTGCTGTGTTGGAGGCTACAGGGCCTCGTTAGGGGCTGTCTTGTAGGTAGTTGCTGTGTTGGAGGCTACAGGGCCTCGTTAGGCTGTCTGTCTTGTAGGTAGTTGCTGTGTTGGAGGCTACAGGGTCTCATTAGGGGCTGTCTTGTAGGTAGTTGCTGTGTTGGAGGCTACAGGGCCTCATTAGGGGCTGTCTTGTAGGTAGTTGCTGTGTTGGAGGCTACAGGGCCTCATTAGGGGCTGTCTTGTAGGTAGTTGCTGTGTTGGAGGCTACAGGGCCTCATTAGGGGCTGTCTTGTAGGTAGTTGCTGTGTTGGAGGCTACAGGGCCTCATTAGGGGCTGTCTTGTAGGTAGTTGCTGTGTTGGAGGCTACAGGGCCTCATTAGGGGCTGTCTTGTAGGTAGTTGCTGTGTTGGAGGCTACAGGGCCTCATTAGGGGCTGTCTTGTAGGTAGTTGCTGTGTTGGAGGCTACAGGGCCTCGTTAGGGGCTGTCTTGTAGGTAGTTGCTGTGTTGGAGGCTACAGGGCCTCATTAGGGGCTGTCTTGTAGGTAGTTGCTGTGTTGGAGGCTACAGGGCCTCATTAGGGGCTGTCTTGTAGGTAGTTGCTGTGTTGGAGGCTACAGGGCCTCATTAGGGGCTGTCTTGTAGGTAGTTGCTGTGTTGGAGGCTACAGGGTCTCATTAGGGGCTGTCTTGTAGGTAGTTGCTGTGTTGGAGGCTACAGGGCCTCGTTAGGGGCTGTCTTGTAGGTAGTTGCTGTGTTGGAGGCTACAGGGCCTCATTAGGGGCTGTCTTGTAGGTAGTTGCTGTGTTGGAGGCTACAGGGCCTCATTAGGGGCTGTCTTGTAGGTAGTTGCTGTGTTGGAGGCTACAGGGCCTCATTAGGGGCTGTCTTGTAGGTAGTTGCTGTGTTGGAGGCTACAGGGCCTCATTAGGGGCTGTCTTGTAGGTAGTTGCTGTGTTGGAGGCTACAGGGCCTCATTAGGGGCTGTCTTGTAGGTAGTTGCTGTGTTGGAGGCTACAGGGCCTCGTTAGGGGCTGTCTTGTAGGTAGTTGCTGTGTTGGAGGCTACAGGGCCTCATTAGGGGCTGTCTTGTAGGTAGTTGCTGTGTTGGAGGCTACAGGGCCTCATTAGGGGCTGTCTTGTAGGTAGTTGCTGTGTTGGAGGCTACAGGGCCTCATTAGGGGCTGTCTTGTAGGTAGTTGCTGTGTTGGAGGCTACAGGTCCTCATTAGGGGCTGTCTTGTAGGTAGTTGCTGTGTTGGAGGCTACAGGGTCTCGTTAGGGGCTGTCTTGTAGGTAGTTGCTGTGTTGGAGGCTACAGGGCCTCGTTAGGCTGTCTGTCTTGTAGGTAGTTGCTGTGTTGGAGGCTACAGGGCCTCGTTAGGGGCTGTCTTGTAGGTAGTTGCTGTGTTGGAGGCTACAGGTCCTCATTAGGGGCTGTCTTGTAGGTAGTTGCTGTGTTGGAGGCTACAGGGCCTCGTTAGGGGCTGTCTTGTAGGTAGTTGCTGTGTTGGAGGCTACAGGGCCTCGTTAGGGTCTGTCTTGTAGGTAGTTGCTGTGTTGGAGGCTACAGGGCCTCATTAGGGGCTGTCTTGTAGGTAGTTGCTGTGTTGGAGGCTACAGGGCCTCATTAGGGGCTGTCTTGTAGGTAGTTGCTGTGTTGGAGGCTACAGGGCCTCATTAGGGGCTGTCTTGTAGGTAGTTGCTGTGTTGGAGGCTCGTTAGGGGCTGTCTTGTAGGTAGTTGCTGTGTTGGAGGTCTCATTAGGGGCTGTCTTGTAGGTAGTTGCTGTGTTGGAGGCTACAGGTCCTCATTAGGGGCTGTCTTGTAGGTAGTTGCTGTGTTGGAGGCTACAGGGCCTCGTTAGGGGCTGTCTTGTAGGTAGTTGCTGTGTTGGAGGCTACAGGGCCTCGTTAGGGGCTGTCTTGTAGGTAGTTGCTGTGTTGGAGGCTACAGGGTCTCGTTAGGGGCTGTCTTGTAGGTAGTTGCTGTGTTGGAGGCTACAGGTCCTCATTAGGGGCTGTCTTGTAGGTAGTTGCTGTGTTGGAGGCTACAGGGCCTCGTTAGGGGCTGTCTTGTAGGTAGTTGCTGTGTTGGAGGCTACAGGGCCTCGTTAGGGTCTGTCTTGTAGGTAGTTGCTGTGTTGGAGGCTACAGGGTCTCGTTAGAGGCTGTCTTGTAGGTAGTTGCTGTGTTGGAGGCTACAGGTCCTCATTAGGGGCTGTCTTGTAGGTAGTTGCTGTGTTGGAGGCTACAGGGTCTCGTTAGGGGCTGTCTTGTAGGTAGTTGCTGTGTTGGAGGCTACAGGGCCTCGTTAGGGTCTGTCTTGTAGGTAGTTGCTGTGTTGGAGGCTACAGGGCCTCATTAGGGGCTGTCTTGTAGGTAGTTGCTGTGTTGGAGGCTACAGGGCCTCATTAGGGGCTGTCTTGTAGGTAGTTGCTGTGTTGGAGGCTACAGGGCCTCATTAGGGGCTGTCTTGTAGGTAGTTGCTGTGTTGGAGGCTACAGGGCCTCATTAGGGGCTGTCTTGTAGGTAGTTGCTGTGTTGGAGGCTACAGGGCCTCATTAGGGGCTGTCTTGTAGGTAGTTGCTGTGTTGGAGGCTACAGGGCCTCATTAGGGGCTGTCTTGTAGGTAGTTGCTGTGTTGGAGGCTACAGGGCCTCATTAGGGGCTGTCTTGTAGGTAGTTGCTGTGTTGGAGGCTACAGGGCCTCATTAGGGGCTGTCTTGTAGGTAGTTGCTGTGTTGGAGGCTACAGGGCCTCATTAGGGGCTGTCTTGTAGGTAGTTGCTGTGTTGGAGGCTACAGGGCCTCATTAGGGGCTGTCTTGTAGGTAGTTGCTGTGTTGGAGGCTACAGGGCCTCATTAGGGGCTGTCTTGTAGGTAGTTGCTGTGTTGGAGGCTACAGGGCCTCATTAGGGGCTGTCTTGTAGGTAGTTGCTGTGTTGGAGGCTACAGGGCCTCATTAGGGGCTGTCTTGTAGGTAGTTGCTGTGTTGGAGGCTACCTCATTAGGGGCTGTCTTGTAGGTAGTTGCTGTGTTGGAGGCTACAGGGCCTCATTAGGGGCTGTCTTGTAGGTAGTTGCTGTGTTGGAGGCTACAGGGCCTCATTAGGGGCTGTCTTGTAGGTAGTTGCTGTGTTGGAGGCTACAGGGCCTCATTAGGCTGTCTGTCTTGTAGGTAGTTGCTGTGTTGGAGGCTACAGGGCCTCATTAGGGGCTGTCTTGTAGGTAGTTGCTGTGTTGGAGGCTACAGGGCCTCATTAGGGGCTGTCTTGTAGGTAGTTGCTGTGTTGGAGGCTACAGGGCCTCATTAGGGGCTGTCTTGTAGGTAGTTGCTGTGTTGGAGGCTACAGGGCCTCGTTAGGGTCTGTCTTGTAGGTAGTTGCTGTGTTGGAGGCTACAGGGCCTCATTAGGGGCTGTCTTGTAGGTAGTTGCTGTGTTGGAGGCTACAGGGCCTCATTAGGGGCTGTCTTGTAGGTAGTTGCTGTGTTGGAGGCTACAGGGCCTCGTTAGGGGCTGTCTTGTAGGTAGTTGCTGTGTTGGAGGCTACAGGGCCTCGTTAGGGTCTGTCTTGTAGGTAGTTGCTGTGTTGGAGGCTACAGGGCCTCATTAGGGGCTGTCTTGTAGGTAGTTGCTGTGTTGGAGGCTACAGGGCCTCATTAGGGGCTGTCTTGTAGGTAGTTGCTGTGTTGGAGGCTACAGGGCCTCATTAGGGGCTGTCTTGTAGGTAGTTGCTGTGTTGGAGGCTACAGGGCCTCATTAGGGGCTGTCTTGTAGGTAGTTGCTGTGTTGGAGGCTACAGGGCCTCATTAGGGGCTGTCTTGTAGGTAGTTGCTGTGTTGGAGGCTACAGGGCCTCATTAGGGGCTGTCTTGTAGGTAGTTGCTGTGTTGGAGGCTACAGGGCCTCATTAGGGGCTGTCTTGTAGGTAGTTGCTGTGTTGGAGGCTACAGGGCCTCATTAGGGGCTGTCTTGTAGGTAGTTGCTGTGTTGGAGGCTACAGGGCCTCATTAGGGGCTGTCTTGTAGGTAGTTGCTGTGTTGGAGGCTACAGGGCCTCATTAGGGGCTGTCTTGTAGGTAGTTGCTGTGTTGGAGGCTACAGGGCCTCATTAGGGGCTGTCTTGTAGGTAGTTGCTGTGTTGGAGGCTACAGGGCCTCATTAGGGGCTGTCTTGTAGGTAGTTGCTGTGTTGGAGGCTACAGGGCCTCATTAGGGGCTGTCTTGTAGGTAGTTGCTGTGTTGGAGGCTACAGGGCCTCATTAGGGGCTGTCTTGTAGGTAGTTGCTGTGTTGGAGGCTACAGGGCCTCATTAGGGGCTGTCTTGTAGGTAGTTGCTGTGTTGGAGGCTACAGGGCCTCGTTAGGGGCTGTCTTGTAGGTAGTTGCTGTGTTGGAGGCTACAGGGCCTCGTTAAGGCTGTCTTGTAGGTAGTTGCTGTGTTGGAGGCTACAGGGCCTCGTTAGGGGCTGTCTTGTAGGTAGTTGCTGTGTTGGAGGCTACAGGGCCTCATTAGGGGCTGTCTTGTAGGTAGTTGCTGTGTTGGAGGCTACAGGGCCTCGTTAGGGGCTGTCTTGTAGGTAGTTGCTGTGTTGGAGGCTACAGGGCCTCGTTAGGCTGTCTGTCTTGTAGGTAGTTGCTGTGTTGGAGGCTACAGGGCCTCATTAGGGGCTGTCTTGTAGGTAGTTGCTGTGTTGGAGGCTACAGGGCCTCATTAGGGGCTGTCTTGTAGGTAGTTGCTGTGTTGGAGGCTACAGGGCCTCATTAGGGGCTGTCTTGTAGGTAGTTGCTGTGTTGGAGGCTACAGGGCCTCATTAGGGGCTGTCTTGTAGGTAGTTGCTGTGTTGGAGGCTACAGGGCCTCATTAGGGGCTGTCTTGTAGGTAGTTGCTGTGTTGGAGGCTACAGGGCCTCATTAGGGGCTGTCTTGTAGGTAGTTGCTGTGTTGGAGGCTACAGGGCCTCATTAGGGGCTGTCTTGTAGGTAGTTGCTGTGTTGGAGGCTACAGGGCCTCATTAGGGGCTGTCTTGTAGGTAGTTGCTGTGTTGGAGGCTACAGGGCCTCATTAGGGGCTGTCTTGTAGGTAGTTGCTGTGTTGGAGGCTACAGGGCCTCATTAGGGGCTGTCTTGTAGGTAGTTGCTGTGTTGGAGGCTACAGGTCCTCATTAGGGGCTGTCTTGTAGGTAGTTGCTGTGTTGGAGGCTACAGGGCCTCGTTAGGGGCTGTCTTGTAGGTAGTTGCTGTGTTGGAGGCTACAGGGCCTCATTAGGGGCTGTCTTGTAGGTAGTTGCTGTGTTGGAGGCTACAGGGCCTCATTAGGGGCTGTCTTGTAGGTAGTTGCTGTGTTGGAGGCTACAGGGCCTCATTAGGGGCTGTCTTGTAGGTAGTTGCTGTGTTGGAGGCTACAGGGCCTCATTAGGGGCTGTCTTGTAGGTAGTTGCTGTGTTGGAGGCTACAGGGCCTCATTAGGGGCTGTCTTGTAGGTAGTTGCTGTGTTGGAGGCTACAGGGCCTCATTAGGGGCTGTCTTGTAGGTAGTTGCTGTGTTGGAGGCTACAGGGCCTCATTAGGGGCTGTCTTGTAGGTAGTTGCTGTGTTGGAGGCTACAGGGCCTCATTAGGGGCTGTCTTGTAGGTAGTTGCTGTGTTGGAGGCTACAGGGCCTCGTTAGGGGCTGTCTTGTAGGTAGTTGCTGTGTTGGAGGCTACAGGGCCTCATTAGGGGCTGTCTTGTAGGTAGTTGCTGTGTTGGAGGCTACAGGGCCTCATTAGGGGCTGTCTTGTAGGTAGTTGCTGTGTTGGAGGCTACAGGGCCTCATTAGGGGCTGTCTTGTAGGTAGTTGCTGTGTTGGAGGCTACAGGGCCTCATTAGGGGCTGTCTTGTAGGTAGTTGCTGTGTTGGAGGCTACAGGGCCTCATTAGGGGCTGTCTTGTAGGTAGTTGCTGTGTTGGAGGCTACAGGGCCTCATTAGGGGCTGTCTTGTAGGTAGTTGCTGTGTTGGAGGCTACAGGGCCTCATTAGGGGCTGTCTTGTAGGTAGTTGCTGTGTTGGAGGCTACAGGGCCTCATTAGGGGCTGTCTTGTAGGTAGTTGCTGTGTTGGAGGCTACAGGGCCTCATTAGGGGCTGTCTTGTAGGTAGTTGCTGTGTTGGAGGCTACAGGGCCTCATTAGGGGCTGTCTTGTAGGTAGTTGCTGTGTTGGAGGCTACAGGGCCTCATTAGGGGCTGTCTTGTAGGTAGTTGCTGTGTTGGAGGCTACAGGGCCTCATTAGGGGCTGTCTTGTAGGTAGTTGCTGTGTTGGAGGCTACAGGGCCTCATTAGGGGCTGTCTTGTAGGTAGTTGCTGTGTTGGAGGCTACAGGGCCTCATTAGGGGCTGTCTTGTAGGTAGTTGCTGTGTTGGAGGCTACAGGGCCTCATTAGGGGCTGTCTTGTAGGTAGTTGCTGTGTTGGAGGCTACAGGGCCTCATTAGGGGCTGTCTTGTAGGTAGTTGCTGTGTTGGAGGCTACAGGGCCTCATTAGGGGCTGTCTTGTAGGTAGTTGCTGTGTTGGAGGCTACAGGGCCTCATTAGGGGCTGTCTTGTAGGTAGTTGCTGTGTTGGAGGCTACAGGGCCTCATTAGGGGCTGTCTTGTAGGTAGTTGCTGTGTTGGAGGCTACAGGGCCTCATTAGGGGCTGTCTTGTAGGTAGTTGCTGTGTTGGAGGCTACAGGGCCTCATTAGGGGCTGTCTTGTAGGTAGTTGCTGTGTTGGAGGCTACAGGGCCTCATTAGGGGCTGTCTTGTAGGTAGTTGCTGTGTTGGAGGCTACAGGGCCTCATTAGGGGCTGTCTTGTAGGTAGTTGCTGTGTTGGAGGCTACAGGGCCTCATTAGGGGCTGTCTTGTAGGTAGTTGCTGTGTTGGAGGCTACAGGGCCTCATTAGGGGCTGTCTTGTAGGTAGTTGCTGTGTTGGAGGCTACAGGGCCTCATTAGGGGCTGTCTTGTAGGTAGTTGCTGTGTTGGAGGCTACAGGGCCTCATTAGGGGCTGTCTTGTAGGTAGTTGCTGTGTTGGAGGCTACAGGGCCTCATTAGGGGCTGTCTTGTAGGTAGTTGCTGTGTTGGAGGCTACAGGGCCTCATTAGGGGCTGTCTTGTAGGTAGTTGCTGTGTTGGAGGCTACAGGGCCTCATTAGGGGCTGTCTTGTAGGTAGTTGCTGTGTTGGAGGCTACAGGGCCTCATTAGGGGCTGTCTTGTAGGTAGTTGCTGTGTTGGAGGCTACAGGGCCTCATTAGGGGCTGTCTTGTAGGTAGTTGCTGTGTTGGAGGCTACAGGGCCTCATTAGGGGCTGTCTTGTAGGTAGTTGCTGTGTTGGAGGCTACAGGGCCTCATTAGGGGCTGTCTTGTAGGTAGTTGCTGTGTTGGAGGCTACAGGGCCTCATTAGGGGCTGTCTTGTAGGTAGTTGCTGTGTTGGAGGCTACAGGGCCTCATTAGGGGCTGTCTTGTAGGTAGTTGCTGTGTTGGAGGCTACAGGGCCTCATTAGGGGCTGTCTTGTAGGTAGTTGCTGTGTTGGAGGCTACAGGGCCTCATTAGGGGCTGTCTTGTAGGTAGTTGCTGTGTTGGAGGCTACAGGGCCTCGTTAGAAGCTGTCTGTCTTGGTAGTTGCTGTGTTGGAGGCTACAGGGCCTCGTTAGGGGCTGTCTTGTAGGTAGTTGCTGTGTTGGAGGCTACAGGGCCTCATTAGGGGCTGTCTTGTAGGTAGTTGCTGTGTTGGAGGCTACAGGGCCTCGTTAGGGGCTGTCTTGTAGGTAGTTGCTGTGTTGGAGGCTACAGGGCCTCGTTAGGCTGTCTGTCTTGTAGGTAGTTGCTGTGTTGGAGGCTACAGGGCCTCGTTAGGGCTGTCTTGTAGGTAGTTGCTGTGTTGGAGGCTACAGGGCCTCATTAGGGGCTGTCTTGTAGGTAGTTGCTGTGTTGGAGGCTACAGGGCCTCGTTAGGGGCTGTCTTGTAGGTAGTTGCTGTGTTGGAGGCTACAGGGCCTCGTTAGGCTGTCTGTCTTGTAGGTAGTTGCTGTGTTGGAGGCTACAGGGTCTCATTAGGGGCTGTCTTGTAGGTAGTTGCTGTGTTGGAGGCTACAGGGCCTCATTAGGGGCTGTCTTGTAGGTAGTTGCTGTGTTGGAGGCTACAGGGCCTCATTAGGGGCTGTCTTGTAGGTAGTTGCTGTGTTGGAGGCTACAGGGCCTCATTAGGGGCTGTCTTGTAGGTAGTTGCTGTGTTGGAGGCTACAGGGCCTCATTAGGGGCTGTCTTGTAGGTAGTTGCTGTGTTGGAGGCTACAGGGCCTCGTTAGGGGCTGTCTTGTAGGTAGTTGCTGTGTTGGAGGCTACAGGGCCTCATTAGGGGCTGTCTTGTAGGTAGTTGCTGTGTTGGAGGCTACAGGGCCTCATTAGGGGCTGTCTTGTAGGTAGTTGCTGTGTTGGAGGCTACAGGGCCTCATTAGGGGCTGTCTTGTAGGTAGTTGCTGTGTTGGAGGCTACAGGGCCTCGTTAGGGGCTGTCTTGTAGGTAGTTGCTGTGTTGGAGGCTACAGGGCCTCATTAGGGGCTGTCTTGTAGGTAGTTGCTGTGTTGGAGGCTACAGGGCCTCATTAGGGGCTGTCTTGTAGGTAGTTGCTGTGTTGGAGGCTACAGGGCCTCATTAGGGGCTGTCTTGTAGGTAGTTGCTGTGTTGGAGGCTACAGGGCCTCATTAGGGGCTGTCTTGTAGGTAGTTGCTGTGTTGGAGGCTACAGGGCCTCGTTAGGGGCTGTCTTGTAGGTAGTTGCTGTGTTGGAGGCTACAGGGCCTCATTAGGGGCTGTCTTGTAGGTAGTTGCTGTGTTGGAGGCTACAGGGCCTCATTAGGGGCTGTCTTGTAGGTAGTTGCTGTGTTGGAGGCTACAGGGCCTCATTAGGGGCTGTCTTGTAGGTAGTTGCTGTGTTGGAGGCTACAGGGCCTCATTAGGGGCTGTCTTGTAGGTAGTTGCTGTGTTGGAGGCTACAGGGCCTCATTAGGGGCTGTCTTGTAGGTAGTTGCTGTGTTGGAGGCTACAGGGCCTCATTAGGGGCTGTCTTGTAGGTAGTTGCTGTGTTGGAGGCTACAGGGCCTCATTAGGGGCTGTCTTGTAGGTAGTTGCTGTGTTGGAGGCTACAGGGCCTCATTAGGGGCTGTCTTGTAGGTAGTTGCTGTGTTGGAGGCTACAGGGCCTCATTAGGGGCTGTCTTGTAGGTAGTTGCTGTGTTGGAGGCTACAGGGCCTCATTAGGGGCTGTCTTGTAGGTAGTTGCTGTGTTGGAGGCTACAGGGCCTCATTAGGGGCTGTCTTGTAGGTAGTTGCTGTGTTGGAGGCTACAGGGCCTCATTAGGGGCTGTCTTGTAGGTAGTTGCTGTGTTGGAGGCTACAGGGCCTCATTAGGGGCTGTCTTGTAGGTAGTTGCTGTGTTGGAGGCTACAGGGCCTCATTAGGGGCTGTCTTGTAGGTAGTTGCTGTGTTGGAGGCTACAGGGCCTCATTAGGGGCTGTCTTGTAGGTAGTTGCTGTGTTGGAGGCTACAGGGCCTCATTAGGGGCTGTCTTGTAGGTAGTTGCTGTGTTGGAGGCTACAGGGCCTCATTAGGGGCTGTCTTGTAGGTAGTTGCTGTGTTGGAGGCTACAGGGCCTCATTAGGGGCTGTCTTGTAGGTAGTTGCTGTGTTGGAGGCTACAGGGCCTCATTAGGGGCTGTCTTGTAGGTAGTTGCTGTGTTGGAGGCTACAGGGCCTCATTAGGGGCTGTCTTGTAGGTAGTTGCTGTGTTGGAGGCTACAGGGCCTCATTAGGGGCTGTCTTGTAGGTAGTTGCTGTGTTGGAGGCTACAGGGCCTCATTAGGGGCTGTCTTGTAGGTAGTTGCTGTGTTGGAGGCTACAGGGCCTCATTAGGGGCTGTCTTGTAGGTAGTTGCTGTGTTGGAGGCTACAGGGCCTCGTTAGGGGCTGTCTTGTAGGTAGTTGCTGTGTTGGAGGCTACAGGGCCTCATTAGGGGCTGTCTTGTAGGTAGTTGCTGTGTTGGAGGCTACAGGCCTCATTAGGGGCTGTCTTGTAGGTAGTTGCTGTGTTGGAGGCTACAGGTCTCATTAGGGGCTGTCTTGTAGGTAGTTGCTGTGTTGGAGGCTACAGGGCCTCATTAGGGGCTGTCTTGTAGGTAGTTGCTGTGTTGGAGGCTACAGGGCCTCATTAGGGGCTGTCTTGTAGGTAGTTGCTGTGTTGGAGGCTACAGGGCCTCATTAGGGGCTGTCTTGTAGGTAGTTGCTGTGTTGGAGGCTACAGGGCCTCATTAGGGGCTGTCTTGTAGGTAGTTGCTGTGTTGGAGGCTACAGGGCCTCGTTAGGGGCTGTCTTGTAGGTAGTTGCTGTGTTGGAGGCTACAGGGCCTCATTAGGGGCTGTCTTGTAGGTAGTTGCTGTGTTGGAGGCTACAGGGCCTCATTAGGGGCTGTCTTGTAGGTAGTTGCTGTGTTGGAGGCTACAGGGCCTCGTTAGGGGCTGTCTTGTAGGTAGTTGCTGTGTTGGAGGCTACAGGGCCTCATTAGGGGCTGTCTTGTAGGTAGTTGCTGTGTTGGAGGCTACAGGGCCTCATTAGGGGCTGTCTTGTAGGTAGTTGCTGTGTTGGAGGCTACAGGGCCTCATTAGGGGCTGTCTTGTAGGTAGTTGCTGTGTTGGAGGCTACAGGGCCTCGTTAGGGGCTCTCTTGTAGGTAGTTGCTGTGTTGGAGGCTACAGGGCCTCATTAGGGGCTGTCTTGTAGGTAGTTGCTGTGTTGGAGACTACAGGGCCTCATTAGGGGCTGTCTTGTAGGTAGTTGCTGTGTTGGAGGCTACAGGGCCTCGTTAGGGTCGGTCTGTAGTAGTTGCTGTGTTGGAGTCTACAGGGCCTCATTAGGGGCTGTCTTGTAGGTAGTTCCTGTGTTGGAGGCTACAGGGCCTCGTTAGGGGCTGTCTTGTAGGTAGTTGCTGTGTTGGAGGCTACAGGGCCTCATTAGGGGCTGTCTTGTAGGTAGTTGCTGTGTTGGAGGCTACAGGGCCTCATTAGGGGCTGTCTTGTAGGTAGTTTTTTGTGTTGGAGGCTACAGGGCCTCATTAGGGGCTGTCTTGTAGGTAGTTGCTGTGTTGGAGGCTACAGGGCCTCATTAGGGGCTGTCTTGTAGGTAGTTTTTGTGTTGGAGGCTACAGGGCCTCATTAGGGGCTGTCTTGTAGGTAGATGCTGTGTTGGAGGCTACAGGGCCTCATTAGGGGCTGTCTTGTAGGTAGTTGCTGTGTTGGAGGCTACAGGGCCTCATTAGGGGCTGTCTTGTAGGTAGTTGCTGTGTTTGGAGGCTACAGGGCCTCGTTAGGGGCTGTCTTGTAGGTAGTTTGCTGTGTTGGAGGCTACAGGGCCTCATTAGGGGCTGTCTTGTAGGTAGTTGCTGTGTTGGAGGCTACAGGTCTCATTAGGGGCGTCTTGTAGGTAGTTTGCTGTGTTGGAGGCTACAAGGTCTCATTTAGGGGCTGTCTTGTAGGTAGTTGCTGTGTTGGAGGCTACAGGGCCTCATTAGGGGCTGTCTTGGTAGGTAGTTGCTGTGTTGGAGGCTACAGGGCCTCATTAGGGGCTGTCTTGTAGGTAGCTGCTGTGTTGGAGGCTACAGGGCCTCATTAGGGGCTGTCTTGTAGGTCGTTGCTGTGTTGGAGGCTACAGGGCCTCATTAGGGGCTGTCTTGTAGGTAGTTTGTTGTGTTGGAGGCTACAGGGCCTCGTTTGGGGCTGTCTTGTAGGTAGTTGCTGTGTTGGAGGCTACATGGCCTCATTAGGGGCTGTCTTGTAGGTAGTTGCTGTGTTGGAGGCTACAGGGCCTCATTAGGGGCTGTCTTGTAGGTAGTTTTTTGTGTTGGAGGCTACAGGGCCTCATTAGGGGCTGTCTTGTAGGTAGTTGCTGTGTTGGAGGCTACAGGGCCTCATTAGGGGCTGTCTTGTAGGTAGTTTTTGTGTTGAGAGGCTACAGGGCCTCATTAGGGGCTGTCCTTGTAGGTAGATGCTGTGTTGGAGGCTACAGGGCCTCATTAGGGGCTGTCTTGTAGGTAGTTGCTGTGTTGGAGGCTACAGGGCCTCATTAGGGGCTGTCTTGTAGGTAGTTGCTGTGTTGGAGGCTACAGGGCCTCGTTAGGGGCTGTCTTGTAGGTAGTTGCTGTGTTGGAGGCTACAGGGCCTCATTAGGGGCTGTCTTGTAGGTAGTTGCTGTGTTGGAGGCTATAGGTCTCATTAGGGGCTGTCTTGTAGGTAGTTGCTGTGTTGGAGGCTACAAGGTCTCATTAGGGGCTGTCTTGTAGGTAGTTGCTGTGTTGGAGGCTACAGGGCCTCATTAGGGGCTGTCTTGTAGGTAGTTGCTGTGTTGGAGGCTACAGGGCCTCATTAGGGGCTGTCTTGTAGGTAGTTGCTGTGTTGGAGGCTACAGGGCCTCATTAGGGGCTGTCTTGTAGGTCGTTGCTGTGTTGGAGGCTACAGGGCCTCATTAGGGGCTGTCTTGTAGGTAGTTGTTGTGTTGGAGGCTACAGGGCCTCGTTTGGGGCTGTCTTGTAGGTAGTTGCTGTGTTGGAGGCTACATGGCCTCATTAGGGGCTGTCTTGTAGGTAGTTGCTGTGTTGGAGGCTACAGGGCCTCATTAGGGGCTGTCTTGTAGGTAGTTGCCGTGTTGGAGGCTACAGGGCCTCATTAGGGGCTGTCTTGTAGGTAGTTGTTGTGGAGCTGCCTGGTTATCAGCACCCTCTTTACCCTTAGACATCTCTCACACGGAGGGAATTCCTCTGAACAGAGAGGCGGTAGCTGTCAGAGGTCTGAGTCTAAGAGTCTAGTTGGTTAATGCTGCTGTGGGATCTGTGTTGTCGGTAGGGAGTCTTTGGGCCATCTGGATATTAGGAACACATCTCACCCAACACAATCTGATTCTTCAACTGAAATACCTTTCTCTGATTGGTTTGGATAGTGTGTGGCAGCTGCCGTCAACAGACCGGTCGTCTGACTAACAGCTCTCTCCTGTCTGTCTTTGTGTCCCCCGTTATGTTCTCCGGGATCAGCAGTGACCTCTGCTTTTAGGACGACACACTCTTCCACACACACCTCACCGTGAGGATTTAAACCGAGGCACGCTACGCACGGACACACAGGTAAAGTACGCTACTCACACACACTGGTAACATACAGGTAATATACAGGTAACATACAGGTAATATACAGGTAACATACAGGTAACATACAGGTAATATACAGGTAATATACAGGTAACATACAGGTAATATACAGGTAACATACAGGTAATATACAGGTAACATACAGGTAATATACAGGTAATATACAGGTAACATACAGGTAATATACAGGTAACATACAGGTAATATACAGGTAACATACAGGTAATATACAGGTAATAACAGGTACCATTCAGGTAACATACAGGTAACATATAGGACAGGTAACATACAGGTAACATACAGGTAATATACAGGTAATATACAGGTAACATACAGGTAACATACAGGTAACATACAGGTAATATACAGGTAATATACAGGTAACATACAGGTAACATACAGGTAACATACAGGTAACATACAGGTAACATACAGGTAATATACAGGTAATATACAGGTAATATACAGGTAACATACAGGTAACATACAGGTAATATACAGGTAATATACAGGTAACATACAGGTAACATACAGGTAATATACAGGTAATATAGGTGTTATTTAGGTGTTATTTTTCAGGCATAAACTGTTCTTAGCTAACAGCTGTGTGTGTACGTGTTCGTGTGTGTGGGTGTGTATAGCAGGTCTCCAGTAGAGGACATGGTGGGTCTCTAACAGCCAATCAGGATGCCGAAGAAAGACAACAAGAAAGACAAGAAAGGAGGCAAGCCGGAACCTGAGAAACAGAAAGAGGAGGTAAAGACAGGGAAAGATGACAGAAAGAAGGGAGGAAAGGAGGACAAGAAAGGAGGGAAGAAAGGCAAGGAGGAGCCTCCCACAAAAAGAAAAGGACAACAGGAGGACAAGAAAGGAAAAGATAAAGGGAAGGCAAAGAAGGAGGAGTCAGAAGAGGAGTTCCTGAGTGAGGAAGAGGAGGAGGAGGAGGAGGAAGAGGAAAACTCTGATGATGATAGAGGGAGGGGTCGAGGGGGTAAATCTGCTAAGGGGAAGTCCCATGGTCGCGGTGGGGATGAAGATGAAGAATACGAAGAGGAAGAAGACGAGGAAGAGGAGGACGAGGACGAGGACGACAGGAAGCGCAAGAAGAAGTCTAAAGATGGCCGTCATCATAAAGACAAAGGAGGGAAGGGAGAAGAGAAAAACAAGAAGAAAGAGAAGAGGAGGAAGGAGGTGTCTCCAGAACCTCCAGTTAAAGAGCTCCCTAAGAAGGGTCTGAAAAACTTGTCCAGGATGTTCATGAGGTTTTCGGGGGTCCGGAGACGGAGGAACTCCAGGAAGAAGATGGGAGGAACCTCCAGACTGTTCATGGGCCTGGGGAAACGTCTACGCAAGTATGGACCTATTTCATTTTTTAACTTTACATTATTTACTGTAACGCCTTTGAGATCGTTACACAATAGTCCAGGGATTGTATTGCCTTTGAGATCGTTACACAATAGTCCAGGGATTGTAATGCCTTTGAGATCGTTACACAATAGTCCAGGGATTGTAATGCCTTTGAGATCGTTACACAATAGTCCAGGGATTGTAATGCCTTTGAGATCGTTACACAATAGTCCAGGGATTGTAATGCCTTTGAGATCGTTACACAATAGTCCAGGGATTGTAATGCCTTTGAGATCGTTACACAATAGTCCAGGGATTGTAATGCCTTTGAGATCGTTACACAATAGTCCAGGGATTGTAATGCCTTTGAGATCGTTACACAATAGTCCAGGGATTGTAATGCCTTTGAGATCGTTACACAATAGTCCAGGGATTGTAATGCCTTTGAGATCGTTACACAATAGTCCAGGGATTGTAATGCCTTGAGATCGTTACACAATAGTCCAGGGATTGTAATGCCTTTGAGATCGTTACACAATAGTCCAGGGATTGTAATGCCTTTGAGATCGTTACACAATAGTCCAGGGATTGTAATGCCTTTGAGATCGTTACACAATAGTCCAGGGATTGTAATGCCTTTGAGATCGTTACACAATAGTCCAGGGATCACCGGTAATAATCTTTTTATAGTTCCATAACTATACTTTACTCCCTCCTTCCCTCCTTCCCTCCCTCCCCCGCTTCCTCCCTCCCCCGCTCCCTCCCCCCTCCCCCCCTCCCCCCCTCCCTCCCTCCCTCCCTCCCCCGCTTCCTCCCTCCCACCCTCCCTCCCTCCCTCACCGCGCTTCCTCCCTCCCTCCATTGAACCCTCCCTCACTTCCTCCCTCCCTCCCCCGCTTCCTCCCTCCCTCCCTCCCCTGCTTCCTCCCTCCCTCCCTCACTTCCTCCCTCCCTCCCTCCCTTTCCCTCCACAGAAACCGCGAGAACAAGGTGAAGAAGAAGACGCGCAGGGAGTCAATACTGAAAAACACATCTAAATTCATGATACGGTTCAACCACTCCAAGAAGGTCAAGAAGTTGAAAGAGAAGGAGGCGAAGGAGAAGGAGGAGAAGGATGGAGGGAAAAAGCAGTCCTACATGTTGATCAGACTGGGGAGAGGAACAGAAGGACAAGAGAAGAAAGTTGGGTTCTTCAACGGTCTGTTCAGGAAGAAAACGGCCAACGGAGCGCCGGACTTCAAGGCCCAGAGTCATTTGCTAGGGCAGGTTGCCGGGGCCACCAACTGGCTGACCAAGCGGTTTATCTCTACCAAGCATCGTCAGAGTGCCATGGGGGGACTGGGCTGGGCAGGGGGTGGGCAGAGATCAGGGTTTGGCCGTCAGGGAGGAGGGGGTCACAGCCGACAGGTCAGCACGAAGGGTCAGCAGGCACAGCGGGATCGTACCTATGGGTATCAGAACGGTGGCTATCAGCATGACGACGATGGGGATGATGTGTACGAGTACACAGAGGGGTACGACCAGCAGGTCATGGGGGGGTATGACCCCCGGGGTGTGGCAGGAGCAGGGGGATATCAGAGGCGGTCTGTAAAGGCTCACGGTGGTCATGGTTACAGTTGTGGTCATACTGGTTACGATGATCAGGAGGACCCCTACGGGCAGCAGCAGGTTGCCGGGGGGCGGGGCGATCAGGGGTATTACTATGACGACACAGGTGAGTACTACGATGTTCCGTCGCAGGACCTGGGTTATTACGAGGATGAGCCGGGGCTCTACGATGACGGGGGTGGTTACTACGATGACCAGCAGGGTCTCTATGACGACGAGGGCTGTGAATACTATGACCCCTACCAACAGCAACAACAACAACAGAGTTACTATGACGACCAGGTCGCCATGGGGGGTTACTACGGGCAGCAGCCGATGGGGATGTACGGCGAGGAAGGCGGGGCGATGGAGTACTATGACCCAATGGGAGCAGGGCAGGAGTACGATGAGTATGGCAATGTCTATGACGAGCAGATGATTATGGACCCCCAGCAAGGTCACTACGACAACGGGATGCAGGGCCAGGGGGGATTCTATGACGACGGGATGGGTGTGTATGAGGAGATGATGATGGGAGGTAGAGGGGGAGGTGGTCTTTACCAGGACTACCAGCTGCACTACAGCGAAGAGGGACTACCTTTCCCAGACTTCTCCTACAATGCCTACAACTCACAGCAGCCAGGAACACAGATGCCTTATGGTTATGACCCCATGGGGGGAGAGATCCCCCTGCAGGGGGCTGAGATGGCCTTCAGAGTGCCCAGGCCTCAGGTACGTCTGTTTGGGAAGGAGCATCTGGACGTTCCCCCGGCACCTTTCCCCCCTCGTCCGCTACCCGGTCACCATGACGACATCCTATCGGAGATACAGTATGAGGAGCAGGACATGTCGATGATGTCACCACAGCAACAGCTGTTGGCCCAGCAACAGAAGATGATGTCGCAGCAGCAACAGATGATGGAGCAACAACAGCTGCTGATGTCACAGCTGACCACACCGCAAGAACAGATGATGTCACCGCACGGTATGACGATGTCACCAAAACAGCAGATGATTGACGACATGATGATGCAACAGCAACAACAGATGATGTCACCACACGATACGATGATGTCACAACAGCAGCCGATGATGTCACCACAGCAACAGATGGACGACATTATGATGCAACAGCAACTACATATGATGTCACGGCAACAAGGCATGATGTCCCCACACAATATGACGATGTCACCACCTCAACAAATGATGTCAGCACAACAACAAATGATGGACGACATTATGATGCAACAGCAATTACATATGATGTCACAGCAACAACAGGTGTTGTCGCCACACGATATGATGATGTCACCACAACAACAGATGATGTCAGAGCGGATGCCACAGGCCCCTACCCCGACGGCCATGTTGATAAAGCAGCATAACGCCCCGAATGGGATGGGCGGGGCCATGATGGGCGGACCAATGGGGTACCCAGGAACCCCTGTGATGCCCCGCTCCCCCCGGATGTCCCCCCACCCCCAGCGAGCCCACCCTTCCCCGATGATGATGTCACCCCAGCAGCAGATGATGTCCCAGCATCCCTCCCCCCGGGGCTCACCCCTGCCCACCCGCAGCCTCTCCCCATCCCCCCAGCCCTCCATGAGAGGCTTACCTCCCCTCGGCCAGAGACCCTCCTCTGTTCTCCACAGGAGGATGTCTCCCCCCTCATCCTTCATGGCCTCACCCCACTCCCCGCATCAACGACTCCAGCCCCAGCGCCCCCCTTCCCTGGCCCTCTCCCCCCGCCGCCCCCCGTCTCCCCCCATCTCCCCCCGAGCATCCATGATCCGACGCTCTCCCCCCTCCTCCCCCCGCAGCTCCATATGCAGAGTTATGCCTCCCCCCTCCTCACCCTCTCCCTCCCGTTTGGGGGCAGGAAGTCCTTTTGGAGCGAGGAAGGTCCTACGCGGCACTCCCTCCCCCTCCTCCCCCCGTCGTCCCTCCCCCCGTCGTGCCTCCCCCCCTGCCTCCCCCCAGGTCAGGACAAGACCAAGGGACTCCATCCACCTCCCACCCTCCTCCCCCATCTCAATGCGAGCCTCCCCATCTCCCTCCAGACGTAGTTTCTCTCCCGCACATCGCCCCGCCTCCCCCACCCTCTCCCACCACTCCACGCGTCTCCTGCGACAGGGCGAAACCCCTCTGGTGCGCCCACGGTTCGGAGGTCGCGGCCCCGTTCCCATGGGAACCGTCAGACCTTCCCCCATGGGAAGACGAGGACGACCGATGGCCCCAACCCAGAACGTCCCTCCCTTTAGAGCCTCAGTCCGCTCCAACCACACTGCCCTCACCCTCTCACCCCGCCTCTCTCCCCGCCTCACACACCACCCCTCACCCCAGATAGGCCATCGCCCTCCTCTAAGCCACAGGGAGTCGGGAAGGTACCTCCCTGGGAGACCCGTAGGCCGTGGTCGTCCCCTGATAAAGAGACAGTCTATTCGTGGGCCGGGCATGCCACCTCCCTCTCCCCAACCCTCTCTCAAATGCTACCCTCCCCTCTCCCCTCACCTCTCCCACCGCCCCTCCTCTCCTCACCCCTCCATACGTGCCTCCCCCCTACTCCCCCGCGCCCCGTCCCCGGACCCCTACTCTGACTCTTACGCCCAGGACCCCTATGGTCATTCAGAGCAGTTCGTTCCCTCCTCCCCAATGCTGCAGGGGGCGCTCCAGAACCAAACCCTCCGTAATGCGTCATTCACTTCTCCTCGCTTGCAGCCCATGTCACCGTACGCCCAACAGGTACCGGAGTACGCCCAGCCTTCCTCTCCCATGCTCCAGGGGGCGCTCCAGAACCAACAGCTACGTAACGCCTCTTTCACCTCCCCACTACAACAGCCTATGTCGCCCTATGCTCAGGATATGGGGGGTTATGAAGACCCTATGATGCCTTCCTCCCCCATGCTCCAGGGGGCGCTCCAGAACCAACAGCTAC
The DNA here is from genome assembly GCF_002021735.2 of Oncorhynchus kisutch. Classification (NCBI taxonomy): domain Eukaryota; kingdom Metazoa; phylum Chordata; class Actinopteri; order Salmoniformes; family Salmonidae; genus Oncorhynchus; species Oncorhynchus kisutch. The sequence continues at coordinate 14,899,302 of NW_022261978.1, read as the reverse complement.
GTAACGCCTCTTTCACCTCCCCACTACAACAGCCTATGTCGCCCTATGCTCAGGATATGGGGGGTTATGAAGACCCTATGATGCCTTCCTCCCCCATGCTCCAGGGGGCGCTCCAGAACCAACAGCTACGTAATGCCTCATACGCGTCACCGTTACAACGACCCATGTCCTCCTATGGATCTATGGGCGGGTACGATGAACCTCTCCCCCCTTCCTCCCCGATGCTAGGCAATGCTCTTCAGAACCAGGCGCTACGTGGAGCCTCGTTTGGAAGCCCGGCATTACAGCGTCGTGGGAACCCGTACGGTCCAGTGGTGACCCAATATGACTACCACTCCGAGCCCGGCCCCTCCCCTCTACTCCACAATGCCCTGCAGAACGCCAACATGAGGAACGCCTCCTTTGGAACCCCGATGCTCCAGCGCCGAGGGGGCAACCCCTTCGGACCCGTTGTCCCTGACTACTACGGAGCGTTGCAGAACCCACAGATGCGACAGATGGTTCAATCCCGGGGTGGCCTCCTTCCGCTCCGTTCCCCCTACGGACCGCTACAACCTGAGCCCCGGTTTGGCAACTCCCTCCAGAACCACAGAGTCCATGGGACGATCGTCACAGATCCACCGAACCTAGCGGCGGCTCTCATGAACCCGGCGCTAAAGACGGCATCGTACACCTTACCGGACGGTACCATCGCTATCGGACCCCAGCAGCAGAAGAATCCGAACCTCTCAGCGGCATTATCGAACCCTTACCTCAAATCAGCGTCGTATACTCTACCAGACGGTACCATTATCATAGACCCCAGGAAACCGGTCTCACCGTCCCTCGGCCGCGCGCTCCAGAACCCAGCGATGATGAACACTTCCTACACTCTGCCGGACGGAACCATTAGAGACCCCAATGCTCCCATCTCTCCTAACCTGTCTTCCGCGTTAAACAACCCTCACCTGAAATCAGCCTCGTATACGCTCCCTGACGGTTCGATTATCATCGACCCCAGGAAACCCAGATCTCCGAACCTCCTGGCGGCGTTATCCAACCCGTACCTGAAGACGATCTCCTACGAGCTCCCAGACGGTTCTATAATCATCGATCCGCGGAAACCCACCTCGCCCAATCTGTCCTCGGCGCTCCTGAACCCGGCGATGCGGAATGCCAGCTACGCCCTAGAAGGAACTGTGATCACCGATCCCAACGCTCCGATCTCTCCGAACCTGTCTTCTGCATTGATGAACCCACACCTGAAGTCAGCTTCCTACACGCTACCGGACGGTTCTATCATCATCGACCCACGGAAACCCCGGTCCCCGAACCTGCTGGCAGCTCTACAGAACCCGTATCTGAAGTCAGTATCTTACGAACTGCCTGATGGAAGCGTCATCATCGATCCTCGTAAGCCTCGCGGGCCAGACCTGTCGGGAGCTCTGTCAGGCGCCCTGTCGCAGAACCAGGACCTGATTAACCAGAAACGGTACCGACTTGGGGACGGAGCCCTTGTGATCCCTGGGCAAAAGCCCCGCCTCGGCGTCGCCTTGATGAACCAGAACATGAGGAAGGTCAGTTACTGTTTCCTGTCTGTCACTGTTTACTTGATGCCAATGACGACTTCCTCAATAACCGTTTCTTGTTTCAGTGACTGTTTCCTGTGTGTCAATGACTGTTTCCTGTTTCAGTGACTGTTTCCTGTGTGTTAGTGACTGTTTCCTTTTTGCCAGTATCTGTTTCCTGTGTGCCAGTGACTGTTTCCTTTTTCCCATGTGTTAGTTTGTTCCCTTTGTGTTAGTGACTGTTACCTGTTTCCTGTGTCTCAGCGACTGTTTCCTTTTCTCCTGCAGGTGGACTATCGTCTAGGTGACAGCGGGGCGCTGTCCGTCCGGCCCACCAACCCCAGGCTCTCTGAGGCGTTGCAGGAGAACCGGGATCTCATGAGCCCAAACCGGTACCGACTGCCGGAACGCAATATGCTGATGCGGAAGTTTGGGAATCCGTACCTGGACGAGGCCCTGCAGGACACACAGCACCTCCGTTATGCATCATACAGGTTGGTTACCAGGCTGCAGGTAGAACTCTTTACGGTTCCAGGTCAAACCTTATAAGTTTACAGGTAGAACCTTTTTACCAAAGCGTAATTTGAGGGCTCTTCGTTGAGCGAAAAGCTTTTACCTGGAACCGAAACGGCTTCTCCAACAGAGATAGCAGAAGAACTCTTTAGGGTTCTGGGTTCTGTTTCTAAGAGTGTAGAGCACCCAGCTGTAATTTAAGTATATTGTATCACTGTTATCTAATTTAAGTGTACTGTATCTTTCAGTAAATACAGTTCCTCTTCCTCTTTTTCTTCCAGACTGCCCCCGGGGCTTCAGGGGCAGGATAACCGTTACGCTGTGGTTCCCCCGTACGGGCCGCGATCTGGCCACTGGGCTGGCAACGCACGCTCCGGCCAGGAGGGGGATGATGTCTGGGCCTCCGAGAGGGTTCTACCGCACGGAACCGTGCAGAACCTCACCAAGTGGTCCATGTACCGAGAGGTCATGGAGTCGGAGGGCATCACTCCCGCAGCACCGGGAAAACTGGAGGGAACTGGGGAACTGGACTGGACCCCTAATAGAGAGGGGGAACCCAACAGCTGGTACGAGAAGGTAGGAAAACCTCTACTCAACATTCTTACCTTAATTCTTGGTCTGACAAACATCGCTGTAGCTCTGCAACCTCTAACCACAGATGCGGAAGGGAGATATCGGTAGATTGAGATGCAATCCCAAGTCTTACCTGGCTCTGGCTCTCCCCTAGTCTTACCTGGCTCTGGCTCTCCCCTAGTCTTACCTGGCTCTCCCCTAGTCTTACCTGGCTCTCCCCTAGTCTTACCTGGCTCTGACTCTCCCCTAGTCTTACCTGGCTGTCCCCTAGTCTACCTGACTCTGGTTCTCCCCTAGTCTTACCTGGCTCTCCCCTAGTCTTACCTGGCTCTGGCTCCCGCCTAGTCTTACCTGGCTCTCCCCAAGTCTTACCTGGCTCTCCCCAAGTCTTACCTGGTTCTCCCCTAGTCTTACCTGGCTCTGGCTCTCGCTTAGTCTTATCTGGCTCTCCCCTAGTCTTACCTGGCTCTGGCTCTGGCTCTCCCCTAGTCTTACCTGGCTCTGGCTCTCCCCAAGTCTTACCTGGCTCTGGCTCTCCCCTAGTCTTACCTGGCTCTGGCTCCCGCCTAGTCTTACCTGGCTCTCCCCAAGTCTTACCTGGCTCTCCCCAAGTCTTACCTGGCTCTCCCCAAGTCTTACCTGGTTCTCCCCTAGTCTTACCTGGCTCTGGCTCTCGCTTAGTCTTATCTGGCTCTCCCCTAGTCTTACCTGGCTCTGGCTCTGGCTCTCCCCTAGTCTTACCTGGCTCTGGCTCTCCCCAAGTCTTACCTGGCTCTGGCTCTCCCCTAGTCTTACCTGGCTCTGGCTCCCGCCTAGTCTTACCTGGTTCTCCCCTAGTCTTACCTGGCTCTGGCTCTCGCTTAGTCTTATCTGGCTCTCCCCTAGTCTTACCTGGCTCTGGCTCTGGCTCTCCCCTAGTCTTACCTGACTCTGGCTCTCCCCTAGTCTTACCTGGCTCTGGCTCTCCCCAAGTCTTACCTGGCTCTGGCTCTCCCCTAGTCTTACCTGGCTCCGTCTCTCGCCTAGTCTTACCTGGCGCTCCCCAAGTCTTACCTGGCTCTCCCCTAGTCTTACCTGGCTCTGGCTCTCCCCTAGTCTTAACTGGCTCTGGCTCTCACCTAGTCTTACCTGGCTCTCCCCTATTCTTACCTGACTCTGGCTCTCCCCTAGTCTTACCTGGCTCTCCCCTAGTCTTACCTGGCTCTCCCCTAGTGTTACCTGACACTGGCTCTCCCCTAGTCTTACCTTGCTCTGGCTCTCCCCTAGTCTTACCTGGCTCTCCCCTAGTCTTACCTGGCTCTCCCCTGGTCTTACCTGGCTCTGGCTCTCCCCTAGTCTTATCTGGCTCTCCCCTAGTCTTACCTGGCTCTGGCTCTCGCCTAGTCTTACCTGGCTCTCCCCTAGTCTTACCTGGCTCTGGCTCTCCCCTAGTCTTACCTGGCTCTGGCTCTCACCTAGTCTTATCTGGCTCTCCCCAGGTCTTACATGGCTCTGGTTCTCCCCTAGTCTTATCTGGCTCTCCCCTAGTCTTAACTGGCTCTCCCCTAGTCTACCTGACTCAGGTTCTCCCCTAGTCTTATCTGGCTCTCCCCTAGTCTTAACTGGCTCTCCGCTAGTCTACCTGACTCTGGTTCTCCCCTAGTCTTACCTGGCTCTGGTTCTCCCCTAGTCTTACCTGGCTCTCCCCTAGTCTACCTGACTCTGGTTCTCCCTAGTCTTTTCTGGCTCTCCCCTTGTCTTACCTGGCTCTGGCTCTCCCCTAGTCTTACCTGGCTCCGTCTCTCGCCTAGTCTTACCTGGCGCTCCCCAAGTCTTACCTGGCTCTCCCCTAGTCTTACCTGGCTCTGGCTCTCCCCTAGTCTTAACTGGCTCTGGCTCTCACCTAGTCTTACCTGGCTCTCCCCTATTCTTACCTGACTCTGGCTCTCCCCTAGTCTTACCTGGCTCTCCCCTAGTCTTACCTGGCTCTCCCCTAGTGTTACCTGACACTGGCTCTCCCCTAGTCTTACCTTGCTCTGGCTCTCCCCTAGTCTTACCTGGCTCTCCCCTAGTCTTACCTGGCTCTCCCCTAGTCTTACCTGTCACTGGCTCTCCCCTGGTCTTACCTGGCTCTGGCTCTCCCCTAGTCTTATCTGGCTCTCCCCTAGTCTTACCTGGCTCTGGCTCTCGCCTAGTCTTACCTGGCGCTCCCCAAGTCTTACCTGGCTCTCCCCTAGTCTACCTGGCTCTGGCTCTCCCCTAGTCTTACCTGGCTCTGGCTCTCACCTAGTCTTATCTGGCTCTCCCCAGGTCTTACATGGCTCTGGTTCTCCCCTAGTCTTATCTGGCTCTCCCCTAGTCTTAACTGGCTCTCCCCTAGTCTACCTGACTCAGGTTCTCCCCTAGTCTTATCTGGCTCTCCCCTAGTCTTAACTGGCTCTCCGCTAGTCTACCTGACTCTGGTTCTCCCCTAGTCTTACCTGGCTCTGGTAGTCTTATAGAGCTCTCCCATAGTCTTACCTGGCTCTGGCTCTCCCCTAGTCTTATCTGGCTCTCCCCTAGCCTTACCTGGCTCTGGTTCTCCCCTAGTCTTACCTGGCTCTGGCTCTCCCCTAGTCTTACCTGGCTCTTGCTCTTCCCTAGTCTTCCCTGGCTCTGGCTCCCCCCTAGTCTTACCTGGCTCTCCCCTAGTCTTAACTGGCTCCCCCCTAGCCTTAGGACCCATAGGGTTAGGATCCATAGGGATAGGACCCATAGGGTTTAGGATCCATAGGGTTAGGACCCATAGGGTTAAGGTTACGATCCTTATGGTTAGGATCCATAGGGTTAGGATCCATAGGGTTAGGAACCATAGGGTTAGGATCAATCAGGTTAGGAACCATAGGGTTAGGACCCATAGGGTTACGGTTAGGATCCATAGGGTTAGGGTTAGGACCCATAGGTTTAGGATCCATAGGGTTAGGACCCATAGGTTTAGGATCCATAGGGTTAGGACCCAAATCAAATCAAATCCAATTTTATTTGTCACATACACATGCAAGTGTAGCAAAATGCTTGTGCTTCTAGTTCCTACAATGCAGTAATAACCAACGAGGGTTAGGATCCATAGGGTTAGGATCCATAGGGTTTGGACCCATATAGTTAGGGTTAGGATCCATATGGTTAGGGTTAGGACCCATAGGGTTAGGATCCATAGGGTTAGGACCCATAGAGTTAGGATCCATAGGGTTAGAGTTAGGACCCATAGGGTTAGGATCCATAGGGTTAGGATCCATAGGGTTAGGATCCATAGGGTTAGGGTTAGGATCCATAAGGTCAGGACCCATAGGGCTAGGGTTAGGACCCATAGGGTTGGGATCCATAGGGTTAGGACCCATAGGGTTATGATCCATAGGGTTAGAGTTAGGACCCATAGGGTTAGGATCCATAGGGTTAGGGTCCATAGGGTTAGGACCCATAGGGTTAGGACCCATAGGGTTAGGATCCATAGGGTTAGGATCCCTTGGGTTAGGATCCATAGGGTTAGGGGTAGGACCCATAGGGTTAGGATCCATAGGATTAGGATCCATAGGGTTAGGATCCATAGGGTTAGGATCCATTGGGTTAGGATCCATAGGGTTAGGGTTAGGATCCATAGGGTTAGGATCCATAGGGTTAGGACCCATAGGGTTAGGATCCATAGGGTTAGGATCCATTGGGTTAGGATCCATAGGGTTAGGGTTAGGATCCATAGGGTTAGGACCCATAGGGTTAGGGCCCATAGGGTTAGGGCCCATAGGGTTAGCATCCATAGGGTTAGGACCCATAGGGTTAGGATCCATAGGGTTAGGAACCATAGGGTTAGGATCCATAGGGTTAGGATCCCTAGGGTTAGGACCCATAGGGTTAGGATCCATATGGTTAGGATCCATAGGGTTAGGACCCATAGGGTTAGGATCCATAGGGTTAGGACCCATAGGGTTGGGGTTGGGATCTATAGGGTTGGTACCCATAGGGTTAGAATCCATAGGGTTGGTACCCATAGGGTTATGGTTAGGACCCATAGTGTTAGGATCCATAGGTTAGGACACATAGGGTTAGGGTTAGGACCCATAGGGTTAGGACCAATAGGGTGATGATCCATAGGGCTAGGATCCATAGGGTTAGGATCCATAGGGTTAGGATCCATAGGGTTAGGACCCATAGGGTTAGGATCCGTAGGGTTGGGATCCATAGGGTTTAGGACCCATAGAGTTAGGGTTAGGACCCATAGGGTTAGGATCCATAGGGTTAGGACCCATAGGGTTAGGGTTAGGATCCATAGGGTTAGAGATAGGACCCATCGGGTTAGGATCCATAGGGTTAGGACCCATAGGACCCTGGTCAACAGTAATGAACAAAAGATGTGGTCAGTGTGAATGAGAGTCAATGCTAAGACATTGTACAATTCCCAATCTGGTCCTCAAACCATCACGGTCACCTAACAATCCCCAATTTACAATTGGATCATTAATCCCCCTCCTCTCCTCTGTAACTATTCCCTAGGTCGTTGCTGAAATGAGAACCTGTTCTCGGTCAACTTACCTGGTAAAATAACGAATAAATACAATAACAGTTACAGAGACAACATGACAACACAGAGCATTGAGTTACCACAGGGTCTAACAGAGTTAACCTGACAACACAGAGCATTGAGTACCACAGGGTCTAACAGAGTTAACCTGACAACACAGAGCATTGAGTACCACAGGGTCTAACAGAGTTAACCTGACAACACAGAGCATTGAGTACCACAGGGTCTAACAGAGTTAACCTGACAACACAGAGCATTGAGTACCACAGGGTCTAACAGAGTTAACCTGACAACACAGAGCATTGAGTACCACAGGGTCTAACAGAGTTAACCTGACAACACAGAGCATTGAGTACCACAGGGTCTAACAGAGTTTAACCTGACAACACAGAGCATTGAGTACCACAGGGTCTAACAGAGTTAACCTGACAACACAGAGCATTGAGTACCACAGGGTCTAACAGAGTTAACCTGACAACACAGAGCATTGAGTACCACAGGGTCTAACAGAGTTAACCTGACAACACAGAGCATTGAGTACCACAGGGTCTAACAGAGTTAACCTGACAACACAGAGCATTGAGTACCACAGGGTCTAACAGAGTTAACCTGACAACACAGAGCATTGAGTACCACAGGGTCTAACAGAGTTAACCTGACAACACAGAGCATTGAGTACCACAGGGTCTAACAGAGTTAACCTGACAACACAGAGCATTGAGTCCACAGGGTCTAACAAAGTTAACCTGACAACACAGAGCATTGAGTACCACAGGGTCTAACAGAGTTAACCTGACAACACAGAGCATTGAGTACACAGGGTCTAACTTAGAGTTAACCTGACAACACAGAGCATGAGTACACAGGGTCTAACAGAGTTAAACTGACAACACAGGAGCATTGTAGTCGTACAACAGGGTCTAACAGAGTTAAACTGACAACACAGAGCATTGAGTACCAAGGGTCTAACAGAGTTAACCTGACAACACAGAGCATTGAGTACCACAGGGTCTAACAGAGTTCACCTGACAACACAGAGCATTGAGTACCACAGGGTCTAACAGAGTCTAACCTGACAACACAGAGCATTGAGTACCACAGGTCTAACAGAGTTAACCTGACAACACAGAGCATTGAGTACCACAGGGTCTAACAGAAGTTAACCTGACAACACAGAGCATTGAGTACCACAGGGTCTAACAGAGTTAACCTGACAACACAGAGCATTGAGTACCACAGGGTCTAACAGAGTTAACCTGACAACACAGAGCATTGAGTACCACAGGGTCTAACAGAGTTAACCTGACAACACAGAGCATTGAGTACCACAGGGTCTAACAGAGTTAACCTGACAACACAGAGCATTGAGTACCACAGGGTCTAACAGAGTTAACCTGACAACACAGAGCATTGAGTACCACAGGGTCTAACAGAGTTAACCCTGACAACACAGAGCATTGAGTACCACAGGGTCTAACAGAGTTAACCTGACAACACAGAGCATTGAGTACCACAGGGTCTAACAGAGTTAACCTGACAACACAGAGCATTGAGTACCACAGGGTCTAACAGAGTTAACCTGACAACACAGAGCATTGAGTACCACAGGGTCTAACAGAGTTAACCTGACAACACAGAGCATTGAGTACCACAGGGTCTAACAGAGTTAACCTGACAACACAGAGCATTGAGTACCACAGGGTCTAACAGAGTTAACCTGACAACACAGAGCATTGAGTACCACAGGGTCTAACAGAGTTAACCTGACAACACAGAGCATTGAGTACCACAGGGTCTAACAGAGTTACCTGACAACACAGAGCATTGAGTACCACAGGGTCTAACAGAGTTAACCTGACAACACAGAGCATTGAGTACCAACAGGGTCTAACAGAGTTAACCTGACAACACAGAGCATTGAGTACCACAGGGTCTAACAGATTTAACCTGACAACACAGAGCATTGAGTACCCACAGGGTCTAACAGAGTTAACCTGACCAAACAGAGCATTGAGCTACCACAGGGTCTAACAGAGTTAACCATGACCAACACAGAGCATTGAGTACCACAGGGCTCTAACAGAGTTAATCACTGACCAACACAAGAGCATTGAGTACCACAGGGTCTAACCAGAGTTAACCTGACAACAACAGAGCATGTGAGTCACCACAGGGTCTAACAGAGTTAACCTGACAACACAGAGCATTGAGTACACGGGTCTAAAGTCTTAACAGAAGCATTGAGTACAACATGGTCCAATCACAGAGGTACCTTGAAGTACCACAGGGTCTAACAAGAGTTAACTCTGACGATACACAGAGTCATTCGAGTACCACAGGGGTCTAACAGAGTTAACCTGAACAACACAGACGCCATTGACGTACCACAGGAGTCTACCAGGTTAACCTGACAACACAGCGCATTGGGTAAACACAGGGATCTAACAGAGGTTAAACCTGACAACACAGCAGCATTGAGCTACCACAGGGTCTAAAACGAGAGTTAACCTGACAACACACGAGCATTGACGTACCCACAGGGTCTAACAGAGTTTAACCTGCACAACACACGAGCTTTGGGGTCACCACAGGGTCTAACCAGAAGCTTTAATCTGACAAACACTAGAGCATTGAGTATACCGACAGTGTCTAACAGAGTTAACCTGACAACACAGAGCATTGAGTACCACAGGGGTCTACCAGAGTTAACCTGACAACACAGAGCATTGGGTACACAGGGTCTAACAGAGTTAACCCTGACAACACAGAGCATTGGACTACACAGGGTCTAACAGAGTTAAACTGACAACACAGAGCATTGAGTACCCACCGTGCTAACAGAGTTAACCTGACAACACAGAGCATTGAGTACCACAGGGTCTAACAGAGTTAACCTGACAACACAGAGCATTGAGTACCACAGGGTCTAACAGAGTTAACCTGACAACACAGAGCATTGAGTACCACAGGGTCTAACAGAGTTAACCTGACAACACAGAGCAATTGAGTACCACAGGGTCTAACAGAGTTAACCTGACAACACAGAGCATTGGAGTACACAGGGTCTAACAGACGTTAACCTGACAACACAGAGCATTGAGTTACCACAGGGTCTAACAGAGTTAACCTGACAACACAGAGCATTGAGTACCACAGGGTCTAACAGAGTTACCCTAACAACACAGAGCATTGAGTACCACAGGGTCTAACAGAGTTAAACTGACAACACAGCGCATTGGGGTACCACAGGGTCTAACAGAGTTAACCTGACAACACAGAGCATTGAGTACCACAGGGTCTAACAAGTTAACATGACAACACAGAGCATTGAGGTACCACAGGGTCTAACAGAGTTAACCTGACAACACAGAGCATTGAGTACCACAGTGTCTAACAGAGTTAACCCTGACAACACAGAGCATTGAGTTACCAACAGGGTCTAACAGATTTAACCTGACAACACAGAGCATTGAGTACCACAGGGTCTAACAGAGTTAACCTGACAACACAGAGCATTGAGTTACCACAGGGTCTAACAGAGTTAACCTGACAACACAGAGCATTGGGGTACCACAGGGTCTAACAGAGTTAACCTGACAACACAGAGCATTGAGTTACCACAGGGTCTAACAGAGTTAACCTGACAACACAGAGCATTGAGTACCACAGGGTCTAACAGAGTTACCCTAACAACACAGAGCATTGAGTACCACAGGGTCTAACAGAGTTAAACTGACAACACAGAGCATTGAGTACCACAGGGTCTAACAGAGTTAACCTGACAACACAGAGCATTGAGTACCACAGGGTCTAACAGAGTTAACATGACAACACAGAGCATTGAGTACCACAGGGTCTAACAGAGTTAACCTGACAACACAGAGCATTGAGTACCACAGTGTCTAACAGAGTTAACCCTGACAACACAGAGCATTTGAGTACCACAGGCTCTAACAGAGTTAACCTGACAACACAGAGCATTGAGTACCACAGGGTCTAACAGAGTTAACCTGACAACACAGAGCATTGAGTTACCACAGGGTCAGCAATAACATTATAAATATCGACTTATATTACTGTAACTCAACCAGTGTTCTATTACTGTAACCATAGTGTTATATTACTGTAACTCAACCAGTGTTCTATTACTGTAACTATATTGTTCTATTACTGTAACTATAGTGTTCTATTACTGTAACTATAGTGTTCTATTACTGTAACTATAGTGTTCTATTACTGTAACCATAGTGTTCTATTACTGTAACCATAGTGTTCTATTACTGTAACTCAACCATAGTGTTCTATTACTGTAACTATAGTGTTCTATTACTGTAACTATAGTGTTCTATTACTGTAACTATAGTGTTCTATTACTGTAACTATATTGTTCTATTACTGTAAATCAACCAGTGTTCTATTACTGTAAATCAACCAGTGTTCTATTACTGTAACTCAACCAGTGTTCTATTACTGTAACTATAGTGTTCTATTACTGTAACTATAGTGTTCTATTACTGTAACCATAGTGTTCTATTACTGTAACTCAACCATAGTGTTCTATTACTGTAACTATAGTGTTCTATTACTGTAACTATATTGTTCTATTACTGTAACTATAGTGTTCTATTACTGTAACTATATTGTTCTATTACTGTAACTATATTGTTCTATTACTGTAACCATAGTGTTCTATTACTGTAACCATAGTGTTCTATTACTGTAACCATAGTGTTCTATTACTGTACCTCAACCAGTGTTCTATTACTGTAACCATAGTGTTCTATTACTGTACCTCAACCAAAGTGTTCTATTACTGTAACCATAGTGTTCTATTACTGTAACCATAGTGTTCTATTACTGTAACCATAGTGTTCTATTACTGTACCTCAACCATAGTGTTCTATTACTGTAACCATAGTGTTCTATTACTGTAACCATAGTGTTCTATTACTGTACCTCAACCATAGTGTTCTATGACTGTAACCATAGTGTTCTATTACTGTAACCATAGTGTTCTATTACTGTAACCATAGTGTTCTATTACTGTAACCATAGTGTTCTATTACTGTAACTATAGTGTTCTATTACTGTAACCATAGTGTTCTATTACTGTAACCATAGTGTTCTATTACTGTACCTCAACCATAGTGTTCTATGACTGTAACCATAGTGTTCTAATACTGTAACCATAGTGTTCTATTACTGTAACCATAGTGTTCTATTACTGTAACCATAGTGTTCTATTACTGTAACTATAGTGTTCTATTACTGTAACCATAGTGTTCTATTACTGTAACCATAGTGTTCTATTACTGTACCTCAACCATAGTGTTCTATGACTGTAACCATAGTGTTCTATTACTGTAACCATAGTGTTCTATTACTGTAACCATAGTGTTCTATTACTGTAACCATAGTGTTCTATTACTGTACCTCAACCATAGTGTTCTATGACTGTAACCATAGTGTTCTATTACTGTAACCATAGTGTTCTATGACTGTAACCATAGTGTTCTATTACTGTAACCATAGTGTTCTATTACTGTAACCATAGTGTTCTATTACTGTAACCATAGTGTTCTATTACTGTAACTCAACCATAGTGTTCTATTACTGTAACTCAACCATAGTGTTCTATTACTGTAACCATAGTGTTCTATTACTGTAACTCAACCATAGTGTTCTATTACTGTAACTCAACAATAGTGTTCTATTACTGTAACTCAGCTATAGTGTTCTATTACTGTAACTCAACTATAGTGTTCTATTACTGTAACTCAGCTATAGTGATCTATTACTGTAACTCAACCAGTGTTCTATTACTGTAACTATAGTGTTCTATTACTGTAACTATAGTGTTCTATTACTGTAACCATAGTGTTCTATTACTGTAACCATAGTGTTCTATTACTGTAACTATAGTGTTCTATTACTGTAACCATAGTGTTCTATTACTAACTCAACCATAGTGTTCTATTACTGTAACTCAACCATAGTGTTCTATTACTGTAACTCAACCATAGTGTTCTATTACTGTAACTATAGTGTTCTATTACTGTAACTATAGTGTTCTATTACTGTAACTATAGTGTTCTATTACTGTAACTATAGTGTTCTATTACTGTAACTATAGTGTTCTATTACTGTAACTATAGTGTTCTATTACTGTTCTCAACCATAGTGTTCTATTACTGTAACCATAGTGTTCTATTACTGTAACTCAACCAGTGTTCTATTACTGTAACTCAACCATAGTTTTCTATTACTGTAACTCAACCATAGTTTTCTATTACTGTAACTCAAATAGTGTTCTATTACGGTAACTCAACCAGTGTTCTATTACTGTAACTCAAATAGTGTTCTATTACTGTAACTATAGTGTTCTATTACTGTAACTCAACCAGTGTTCTGTTACTTTAACCATAGTGTTCTATTACTTTAACCATAGTGTTCTATTACTTTAACCATAGTGTTCTATTACTGTAACCATAGTGTTCTATTACTGTAACTCAACCAGTGTTCTATTACTGTAACTCAAATAGTGTTCTATTACTGTAACTCAACCAGTGTTCTATTACTGTAACTATAGTGTTCTATTACTGTAACTCAACCAGTGTTCTATTACTGTAACTATAGTGTTCTATTACTTTAACCATAGTGTTCTATTACTTTAACCATAGTGTTCTATTACTGTAACCATAGTGTTCTATTACTGTAACTCAACCAGTGTTCTATTACTGTAACTATAGTGTTCTATTACTTTAACCATAGTGTTCTATTACTTTAACCATAGTGTTCTATTACTGTAACTCAACCAGTGTTCTATTACTGTAACCATAGTGTTCTATTACTGTAACCATAGTGTTCTATTACTGTAACTATAGTGTTCTATTACTGTAACCATAGTGTTCTATTACTGTAACCATAGTGTTCTATTACTGTACCTCAACCATAGTGTTCTGTGACTGTAACCATAGTGTTCTATTACTGTAACCATAGTGTTCTATTACTGTAACCATAGTGTTCTATTACTGTAACCATAGTGTTCTATTACTGTAACTATAGTGTTCTATTACTGTAACCATAGTGTTCTATTACTGTACCTCAACCATAGTGTTCTATTACTGTAACCATAGTGTTCTATTACTGTAACTCAACCATAGTGTTCTATTACTGTAACTCAACCATAGTGTTCTATTACTGTAACTATAGTGTTCTATTACTGTAACTCAACCATAGTGTTCTATTACTGTAACCATAGTGTTCTATTACTGTAACTCAACCATAGTGTTCTATTACTGTAACTATAGTGTTCTATTACTGTAACTATAGTGTCTATTACTGTAACTATAGTGTTCTATTACTGTAACTATAGTGTTCTATTACTGTAACTATAGTGTTCTATTACTGTTCTCAACCATAGTGTTCTATTACTGTAACCATAGTGTTCTATTACTGTAACTCAACCAGTGTTCTATTACTGTAACTCAACCATAGTTTTCTATTACTGTAACTCAACCATCGGTTTCTATTACTGTAACTCAAATAGTGTTCTATTACTGTAACTCAACCAGTGTTCTATTACTGTAACTCAAATAGTGTTCTATTACTGTAACTATAGTGTTCTATTACTGTAACTCAACCAGTGTTCTATTACTTTAACCATAGTGTTCTATTACTTTAACCATAGTGTTCTATTACTTTAACCATAGTGTTCTATTACTGTAACCATAGTGTTCTATTACTGTAACTCAACCAGTGTTCTATTACTGTAACTCAAATAGTGTTCTATTACTGTAACTCAACCAGTGTTCTATTACTGTAACTATAGTGTTCTATTACTGTAACTCAACCAGTGTTCTATTACTGTAACTATAGTGTTCTATTACTTTAACCATAGTGTTCTATTACTTTAACCATAGTGTTCTATTACTGTAACTATAGTGTTCTATTACTGTAACTATAGTGTTCTATTACTGTAACTATAGTGTTCTATTACTGTTCTCAACCATAGTGTTCTATTACTGTAACCATAGTGTTCTATTACTGTAACTCAACCAGTGTTCTATTACTGTAACTCAACCATAGTTTTCTATTACTGTAACTCAACCATCGTTTTCTATTACTGTAACTCAAATAGTGTCTATTACTGTAACTCAACCAGTGTTCTATTACTGTAACTCAAATAGTGTTCTATTACTGTAACTATAGTGTTCTATTACTGTAACTCAACCAGTGTTCTATTACTTTAACCATAGTGTTCTATTACTTTAACCATAGTGTTCTATTACTTTAACCATAGTGTTCTATTACTGTAACCATAGTGTTCTATTACTGTAACTCAACCAGTGTTCTATTACTGTAACTCAAATAGTGTTCTATTACTGTAACTCAACCAGTGTTCTATTACTGTAACTATAGTGTTCTATTACTGTAACTCAACCAGTGTTCTATTACTGTAACTATAGTGTTCTATTACTTTAACCATAGTGTTCTATTACTTTAACCATAGTGTTCTATTACTGTAACCATAGTGTTCTATTACTGTAACTCAACCAGTGTTCTATTACTGTAACTATAGTGTTCTATTACTTTAACCATAGTGTTCTATTACTGTAACTCAACCAGTGTTCTATTACTGTAACTATAGTGTTCTATTACTTTAACCATAGTGTTCTATTACTTTAACCATAGTGTTCTATTACTTTAACCATAGTGTTCTATTACTGTAACTCAACCAGTGTTCTATTACTGTAACCATAGTGTTCTATTACTGTAACCATAGTGTTCTATTACTGTAACTATAGTGTTCTATTACTGTAACCATAGTGTCCTATTACTGTAACCATAGTGTTCTATTACTGTAACCATAGTGTTCTATTACTGTAACTCAACCAGTGTTCTATTACTGTAACTCAAATAGTGTTCTATTACTGTAACTCAACCAGTGTTCTATTACTGTAACTATAGTGTTCTATTACTTTAACCATAGTGTTCTATTACTTTAACCATAGTGTTCTATTACTGTAACCATAGTGTTCTATTACTGTAACTCAACCAGTGTTCTATTACTGTAACTATAGTGTTCTATTACTTTAACCATAGTGTTCTATTACTTTAACCATAGTGTTCTATTACTGTAACTCAACCAGTGTTCTATTACTGTAACCATAGTGTTCTATTACTGTAACCATAGTGTTCTATTACTGTAACTATAGTGTTCTATTACTGTAACCATAGTGTTCTATTACTGTAACCATAGTGTTCTATTACTGTACCTCAACCATAGTGTTCTATGACTGTAACCATAGTGTTCTATTACTGTAACCATAGTGTTCTATTACTGTAACCATAGTGTTCTATTACTGTAACCATAGTGTTCTATTACTGTAACTATAGTGTTCTATTACTGTAACCATAGTGTTCTATTACTGTACCTCAACCATAGTGTTCTATTACTGTAACCATAGTGTTCTATTACTGTAACTCAACCATAGTGTTCTATTACTGTAACTCAACCATAGTGTTCTATTACTGTAACCATAGTGTTCTATTACTGTAACTCAACCATAGTGTTCTATTACTGTAACTCAACCATAGTGTTCTATTACTGTAACTATAGTGTTCTATTACTGTAACTCAACCATAGTGTTCTATTACTGTAACCATAGTGTTCTATTACTGTAACTCAACCATAGTGTTCTATTACTGTAACTATAGTGTTCTATTACTGTAACTATAGTGTTTATTACTGTAACTATAGTGTTCTATTACTGTAACTATAGTGTTCTATTACTGTAACTATAGTGTTCTATTACTGTAACTATAGTGTTCTATTACTGTTCTCAACCATAGTGTTCTATTACTGTAACCATAGTGTTCTATTACTGTAACTCAACCAGTGTTCTATTACTGTAACTCAACCATAGTTTTCTATTACTGTAACTCAACCATCGTTTTCTATTACTGTAACTCAAATAGTGTTCTATTACTGTAACTCAACCAGTGTTCTATTACTGTAACTCAAATAGTGTTCTATTACTGTAACTATAGTGTTCTATTACTGTAACTCAACCAGTGTTCTATTACTTTAACCATAGTGTTCTATTACTTTAACCATAGTGTTCTATTACTTTAACCATAGTGTTCTATTACTGTAACCATAGTGTTCTATTACTGTAACTCAACCAGTGTTCTATTACTGTAACTCAAATAGTGTTCTATTACTGTAACTCAACCAGTGTTCTATTACTGTAACTATAGTGTTCTATTACTGTAACTCAACCAGTGTTCTATTACTGTAACTATAGTGTTCTATTACTTTAACCATAGTGTTCTATTACTGTAACTCAACCAGTGTTCTATTACTGTAACTATAGTGTTCTATTACTTTAACCATAGTGTTCTATTACTTTAACCATAGTGTTCTATTACTTTAACCATAGTGTTCTATTACTGTAACTCAACCAGTGTTCTATTACTGTAACCATAGTGTTCTATTACTGTAACCATAGTGTTCTATTACTGTAACTATAGTGTTCTATTACTGTAACCATAGTGTTCTATTACTGTAACCATAGTGTTCTATTACTGTAATTATAGTGTTCTATTACTGTAACTCAACCATAGTGTTCTATTACTGTAACTCAACCAGTGTTCTATTACTGTAACTATAGTGTTCTATTACTGTAACTCAACCATAGTGTTCTATTACTGTAACTATAGTGTTCTATTACTGTAACTATAGTGTTCTATTACTGTAACCATAGTGTTCTATTACTGTAACCATAGTGTTCTATTACTGTAACCATAGTGTTCTATTACTGTAACCATAGTGTTCTATTACTGTACCTCAACCATAGTGTTCTATGACTGTAACCATATGTTCTATTACTGTAACCATAGTGTTCTATTACTGTAACCATAGTGTTCTATTACTGTAACCATAGTGTTCTATTACTGTAACTATAGTGTTCTATTACTGTAACCATAGTGTTCTATTACTGTAACCATAGTGTTCTATACTGTACCTCAACCATAGTGTTCTATGACTGTAACCATAGTGTTCTATTACTGTAACCATAGTGTTCTATTACTGTAACCATAGTGTTCTATTACTGTAACCATAGTGTTCTATTACTGTACCTCAACCATAGTGTTCTATGACTGTAACCATAGTGTTCTATTACTGTAACCATAGTGTCTATTACTGTAACCATAGTGTTCTATGACTGTAACCATAGTGTTCTATTACTGTAACCATAGTGTTCTATTACTGTAACCATAGTGTTCTATTACTGTAACCATAGTGTTCTATTACTGTAACTCAACCATAGTGTTCTATTACTGTAACTCAACCATAGTGTTCTATTACTGTAACCATAGTGTTCTATTACTGTAACTCAACCATAGTGTTCTATTACTGTAACTCAACCATAGTGTTCTATTACTGTAACTATAGTGTTCTATTACTGTTCTCAACCATAGTGTTCTATTACTGTAACCATAGTGTTCTATTACTGTAACTCAACCAGTGTTCTATTACTGTAACTCAACCATAGTTTCTATTACTGTAACTCAACCATCGTTTTCTATTACTGTAACTCAAATAGTGTTCTATTACTGTAACTCAACCAGTGTTCTATTACTGTAACTCAAATAGTGTTCTATTACTGTAACTATAGTGTTTATTACTGTAACTCAACCAGTGTTCTATTACTTTAACCATAGTGTTCTATTACTTTAACCATAGTGTTCTATTACTTTAACCATAGTGTTCTATTACTGTAACCATAGTGTTCTATTACTGTAACTCAACCAGTGTTCTATTACTGTAACTCAAATAGTGTTCTATTACTGTAACTCAACCAGTGTTCTATTACTGTAACTATAGTGTTCTATTACTGTAACTCAACCAGTGTTCTATTACTGTAACTATAGTGTTCTATTACTTTAACCATAGTGTTCTATTACTGTAACTCAACCAGTGTTCTATTACTGTAACTATATAGTGTTCTATTACTTTAACCATAGTGTTTATTACTTTAACCATAGTGTTCTATTACTTTAACCATAGTGTTCTATTACTGTAACTCAACCAGTGTTCTATTACTGTAACCATAGTGTTCTATTACTGTAACCATAGTGTTCTATTACTGTAACTATAGTGTTCTATTACTGTAACCATAGTGTTCTATTACTGTAACCATAGTGTTCTATTACTGTAATTATAGTGTTCTATTACTGTAACTCAACCATAGTGTTCTATTACTGTAACTCAACCAGTGTTCTATTACTGTAACTATAGTTCTATTACTGTAACTCAACCATAGTGTTCTATTACTGTAACTATAGTGTTCTATTACTGTAACTATAGTGTTCTATTACTGTAACCATAGTGTTCTATTACTGTAACCATAGTGTTCTATTACTGTAACCATAGTGTTCTATTACTGTAACCATAGTGTTCTATTACTGTACCTCAACCATAGTGTTCTATGACTGTAACCATAGTGTTCTATTACTGTAACCATAGTGTTCTATTACTGTAACCATAGTGTTCTATTACTGTAACCATAGTGTTCTATTACTGTAACTATAGTGTTCTATTACTGTAACCATAGTGTTCTATTACTGTAACCATAGTGTTCTATTACTGTACCTCAACCATAGTGTTCTATGACTGTAACCATAGTGTTCTATTACTGTAACCATAGTGTTCTATTACTGTAACCATAGTGTTCTATTACTGTAACCATAGTGTTCTATTACTGTACCTCAACCATAGTGTTCTATGACTGTAACCATAGTGTTCTATTACTGTAACCATGTGTTCTATTACTGTAACCATAGTGTTCTATGACTGTAACCATAGTGTTTATTACTGTAACCATAGTGTTCTATTACTGTAACCATAGTGTTCTATTACTGTAACCATAGTGTTCTATTACTGTAACTCAACCATAGTGTTCTATTACTGTAACTCAACCATAGTGTTCTATTACTGTAACCATAGTGTTCTATTACTGTAACTCAACCATAGTGTTCTATTACTGTAACTCAACCATAGTGTTCTATTACTGTAACCATAGTGTTCTATTACTGTAACTCAGCTATAGTGTTCTATTACTGTAACTCAACTATAGTGTTCTATTACTGTAACTCAGCTATAGTGTTCTATTACTGTAACTCAACCAGTGTTCTATTACTGTAACTATAGTGTTCTATTACTGTAACTATAGTGTTCTATTACTGTAACCATAGTGTTCTATTACTGTAACCATAGTGTTCTATTACTGTAAATAGTGTTCTATTACTGTAACCATAGTGTTCTATTACTAACTCAACCAGTGTTCTATTACTGTAACTCAACCATAGTGTTCTATTACTGTAACTCAACCATAGTGTTCTATTACTGTAACTATAGTGTTCTATTACTGTAACTATAGTGTTCTATTACTGTAACTATAGTGTTCTATTACTGTAACTATAGTGTTCTATTACTGTAACTATAGTGTTCTATTACTTAACCATAGTGTTCTATTACTTTAACCATAGTGTTCTATTACTGTAACCATAGTGTTCTATTACTGTAACTCAACCAGTGTTCTATTACTGTAACTATAGTGTTCTATTACTTTAACCATAGTGTTCTATTACTGTAACTCAACCAGTGTTCTATTACTGTAACTATAGTGTTCTATTACTTTAACCATAGTGTTCTATTACTTTAACCATAGTGTTCTATTACTTTAACCATAGTGTTCTATTACTGTAACTCAACCAGTGTTCTATTACTGTAACCATAGTGTTCTATTACTGTAACCATAGTGTTCTATTACTGTAACTATAGTGTTCTATTACTGTAACCATAGTGTCCTATTACTGTAACCATAGTGTTCTATTACTGTAACCATAGTGTTCTATTACTGTAACTCAACCAGTGTTCTATTACTGTAACTCAAATAGTGTTCTATTACTGTAACTCAACCAGTGTTCTAATACTGTAACTATAGTGTTCTATTACTTTAACCATAGTGTTCTATTACTTTAACCATAGTGTTCTATTACTGTAACCATAGTGTTCTATTACTGTAACTCAACCAGTGTTCTATTACTGTAACTATAGTGTTCTATTACTTTAACCATAGTGTTCTATTACTTTAACCATAGTGTTCTATTACTGTAACTCAACCAGTGTTCTATTACTGTAACCATAGTGTCTATTACTGTAACCATAGTGTTCTATTACTGTAACTATAGTGTTCTATTACTGTAACCATAGTGTTCTATTACTGTAACCATAGTGTTCTATTACTGTACCTCAACCATAGTGTTCTATGACTGTAACCATAGTGTTCTATTACTGTAACCATAGTGTTCTATTACTGTAACCATAGTGTTCTATTACTGTAACCATAGTGTTCTATATACTGTAACTATAGTGTTCTATTACTGTAACCATAGTGTTCTATTACTGTACCTCAACCATAGTGTTCTATTACTGTAACCATAGTGTTCTATTACTGTAACTCAACCATAGTGTTCTATTACTGTAACTCAACCATAGTGTTCTATTACTGTAACCATAGTGTTCTATTACTGTAACTCAACCATAGTGTTCTATTACTGTAACTCAACCATAGTGTTCTATTACTGTAACTATAGTGTTCTATTACTGTAACTCAACCATAGTGTTCTATTACTGTAACCATAGTGTTCTATTACTGTAACTCAACCATAGTGTTCTATTACTGTAACTATAGTGTTCTATTACTGTAACTATAGTGTTCTATTACTGTAACTATAGTGTTCTATTACTGTAACTATAGTGTTCTATTACTGTAACTATAGTGTTCTATTACTGTTCTCAACCATAGTGTTCTATTACTGTAACCATAGTGTTCTATTACTGTAACTCAACCAGTGTTCTATTACTGTAACTCAACCATAGTTTTCTATTACTGTAACTCAACCATCGTTTTCTATTACTGTAACTCAAATAGTGTTCTATTACTGTAACTCAACCAGTGTTCTATTACTGTAACTCAAATAGTGTTCTATTACTGTAACTATAGTGTTCTATTACTGTAACTCAACCAGTGTTCTATTACTTTAACCATAGTGTTCTATTACTTTAACCATAGTGTTCTATTACTTTAACCATAGTGTTCTATTACTGTAACCATAGTGTTCTATTACTGTAACTCAACCAGTGTTCTATTACTGTAACTCAAATAGTGTTCTATTACTGTAACTCAACCAGTGTTCTATTACTGTAACTATAGTGTTCTATTACTGTAACTCAACCAGTGTTCTATTACTGTAACTATAGTGTTCTATTACTTTAACCATAGTGTTCTATTACTGTAACTATAGTGTTCTATTACTGTAACCATAGTGTTCTATTACTGTAACCATAGTGTTCTATTACTGTAATTATAGTGTTCTATTACTGTAACTCAACCATAGTGTTCTATTACTGTAACTCAACCAGTGTTCTATTACTGTAACTATAGTGTTCTATTACTGTAACTCAACCATAGTGTTCTATTACTGTAACTATAGTGTTCTATTACTGTAACTATAGTGTTCTATTACTGTAACCATAGTGTTCTATTACTGTAACCATAGTGTTCTATTACTGTAACCATAGTGTTCTATTACTGTAACCATAGTGTTCTATTACTGTACCTCAACCATAGTGTTCTATGACTGTAACCATAGTGTTCTATTACTGTAACCATAGTGTTCTATTACTGTAACCATAGTGTTCTATTACTGTAACCATAGTGTTCTATTACTGTAACTATAGTGTTCTATTACTGTAACCATAGTGTTCTATTACTGTAACCATAGTGTTCTATTACTGTACCTCAACCAGTGTTCTATGACTGTAACCATAGTGTTCTATTACTGTAACCATAGTGTTCTATTACTGTAACCATAGTGTTCTATTACTGTAACCATAGTGTTCTATTACTGTACCTCAACCATAGTGTTCTATGACTGTAACCATAGTGTTCTATTACTGTAACCATAGTGTTCTATTACTGTAACCATAGTGTTCTATGACTGTAACCATAGTGTTCTATTACTGTAACCATAGTGTTCTATTACTGTAACCATAGTGTTCTATTACTGTAACCATAGTGTTCTATTACTGTAACTCAACCATAGTGTTCTATTACTGTAACTCAACCATAGTGTTCTATTACTGTAACCATAGTGTTCTATTACTGTAACTCAACCATAGTGTTCTATTACTGTAACTCAACCATAGTGTTCTATTACTGTAACCATAGTGTTCTATTACTGTAACTCAGCTATAGTGTTCTATTACTGTAACTCAACTATAGTGTTCTATTACTGTAACTCAGCTATAGTGTTCTATTACTGTAACTCAACCAGTGTTCTATTACTTAACTATAGTGTTCTATTACTGTAACTATAGTGTTCTATTACTGTAACCATAGTGTTCTATTACTGTAACCATAGTGTTCTATTACTGTAACTATAGTGTCTATTACTGTAACCATAGTGTTCTATTACTAACTCAACCAGTGTTCTATTACTGTAACTCAACCATAGTGTTCTATTACTGTAACTCAACATAGTGTTCTATTACTGTAACTATAGTGTTCTATTACTGTAACTATAGTGTTCTATTACTGTAACTATAGTGTTCTATTACTGTAACTATAGTGTTCTATTACTGTAACTATAGTGTTCTATTACTTTAACCATAGTGTTCTATTACTTAACCATAGTGTTCTATTACTGTAACCATAGTGTTCTATTACTGTAACTCAACCAGTGTTCTATTACTGTAACTATAGTGTTCTATTACTTTAACCATAGTGTTCTATTACTGTAACTCAACCAGTGTTCTATTACTGTAACTATAGTGTTCTATTACTTTAACCATAGTGTTCTATTACTTTAACCATAGTGTTCTATTACTTTAACCATAGTGTTCTATTACTGTAACTCAACCAGTGTTCTATTACTGTAACCATAGTGTTCTATTACTGTAACCATAGTGTTCTATTACTGTAACTATAGTGTTCTATACTGTAACCATAGTGTCCTATTACTGTAACCATAGTGTTCTATTACTGTAACCATAGTGTTCTATTACTGTAACTCAACCAGTGTTCTATTACTGTAACTCAAATAGTGTTCTATTACTGTAACTCAACCAGTGTTCTAATACTGTAACTATAGTGTTCTATTACTTTAACCATAGTGTTCTATTACTTTAACCATAGTGTTCTATTACTGTAACCATAGTGTTCTATTACTGTAACTCAACCAGTGTTCTATTACTGTAACTATAGTGTTCTATTACTTTAACCATAGTGTTCTATTACTTTAACCATAGTGTTCTATTACTGTAACTCAACCAGTGTTCTATTACTGTAACCATAGTGTTCTATTACTGTAACCATAGTGTTCTATTACTGTAACTATAGTGTTCTATTACTGTAACCATAGTGTTCTATTACTGTAACCATAGTGTTCTATTACTGTACCTCAACCATAGTGTTCTATGACTGTAACCATAGTGTTCTATTACTGTAACCATAGTGTTCTATTACTGTAACCATAGTGTTCTATTACTGTAACCATAGTGTTCTATTACTGTAACTATAGTGTTCTATTACTGTAACCATAGTGTTCTATTACTGTACCTCAACCATAGTGTTCTATTACTGTAACCATAGTGTTCTATTACTGTAACTCAACCATAGTGTTCTATTACTGTAACTCAACCATAGTGTTCTATTACTGTAACCATAGTGTTCTATTACTGTAACTCAACCATAGTGTTCTATTACTGTAACTCAACCATAGTGTTCTATTACTGTAACTATAGTGTTCTATTACTGTAACTCAACCATAGTGTTCTATTACTGTAACCATAGTGTTCTATTACTGTAACTCAACCATAGTGTTCTATTACTGTAACTATAGTGTTCTATTACTGTAACTATAGTGTTCTATTACTGTAACTATAGTGTTCTATTACTGTAACTATAGTGTTCTATTACTGTAACTATAGTGTTCTATTAGTTCTCAACCATAGTGTTCTATTACTGTAACCATAGTGTTCTATTACTGTAACTCAACCAGTGTTCTATTACTGTAACTCAACCATAGTTTTCTATTACTGTAACTCAACCATCGTTTTCTATTACTGTAACTCAAATAGTGTTCTATTACTGTAACTCAACCAGTGTTCTATTACTGTAACTCAAATAGTGTTCTATTACTGTAACTATAGTGTTCTATTACTGTAACTCAACCAGTGTTCTATTACTTTAACCATAGTGTTCTATTACTTTAACCATAGTGTTCTATTACTTTAACCATAGTGTTCTATTACTGTAACCATAGTGTTCTATTACTGTAACTCAACCAGTGTTCTATTACTGTAACTCAAATAGTGTTCTATTACTGTAACTCAACCAGTGTTCTATTACTGTAACTATAGTGTTCTATTACTGTAACTCAACCAGTGTTCTATTACTGTAACTATAGTGTTCTATTACTTTAACCATAGTGTTCTATTACTGTAACTATAGTGTTCTATTACTGTAACCATAGTGTTCTATTACTGTAACCATAGTGTTCTATTACTGTAATATAGTGTTCTATTACTGTAACTAAACATAGTGTTCTATTACTGTAACTCAACCAGTGTTCTATTACTGTAACTATAGTGTTCTATTACTGTAACTCAACCATAGTGTTCTATTACTGTAACTATAGTGTTCTATTACTGTAACTATAGTGTTCTATTACTGTAACCATAGTGTTCTATTACTGTAACCATAGTGTTCTATTACTGTAACCATAGTGTTCTATTACTGTAACCATAGTGTTCTATTACTGTACCTCAACCATAGTGTTCTATGACTGTAACCATAGTGTTCTATTACTGTAACCATAGTGTTCTATTACTGTAACCATAGTGTTCTATTACTGTAACCATAGTGTTCTATTACTGTAACTATAGTGTTCTATTACTGTAACCATAGTGTTCTATTACTGTAACCATAGTGTTCTATTACTGTACTCAACCATAGTGTTCTATTACTGTAACCATAGTGTTCTATTACTGTAACCATAGTGTTCTATTACTGTAACCATAGTGTTCTATTACTGTAACCATAGTGTTCTATTACTGTACCTCAACCATAGTGTTCTATGACTGTAACATAGTGTTCTATTACTGTAACCATAGTGTTCTATTACTGTAACCATAGTGTTCTATGACTGTAACCATAGTGTTCTATTACTGAACCATAGTGTTCTATTACTGTAACCATAGTGTTCTATTACTGTAACCATAGTGTTCTATTACTGTACTCAACCATAGTGTTCTATTACTGTAACTCAACCATAGTTCTATTACTGTAACCATAGTGTTCTATTACTGTAACTCAACCATAGTGTTCTATTACTGTAACTCAACCATAGTGTTCTATTACTGTAACCATAGTGTTCTATTACTGTAACTCAGCTATAGTGTTCTATTACTGTAACTCAACTATAGTGTTCTATTACTGTAACTCAGCTATAGTGTTCTATTACTGTAACCAACCAGTGTTCTATTACTGTAAACTATAGTGTTCTATTACTGTAACTATAGTGTTCTATTACTGTAACCATAGTGTTCTATTACTGTAACCATAGTGTTCTATTACTGTAACTATAGTGTTCTATTACTGTAACATAGTGTTCTATTACTAACTCAACCAGTGTTCTATTACTGTAACTCAACCATAGTGTTCTATTACTGTAACTCAACCATAGTGTTCTATTACTGTAACATAGTGTTCTATTACTGTAACTATAGTGTTCTATTACTGTAACTATAGTGTTCTATTACTGTAACTATAGTGTTCTATTACTGTAACTATAGTGTTCTATTACTTAACCATAGTGTTCTATTACTTTAACCATAGTGTTCTATTACTGTAACCATAGTGTTCTATTACTGTAACTCAACCAGTGTTCTATTACTGTAACTATAGTGTTCTATTACTTTAACCATAGTGTTCTATTACTGTAACTCAACCAGTGTTCTATTACTGTAACTATAGTGTTCTATTACTTAACCATAGTGTTCTATTACTTTAACCATAGTGTTCTATTACTTTAACCATAGTGTTCTATTACTGTAACTCAACCAGTGTTCTATTACTGTAACCATAGTGTTCTATTACTGAACCATAGTGTTCTATTACTGTAACTATAGTGTTCTATTACTGTAACCATAGTGTCCTATTACTGTAACCATAGTGTTCTATTACTGTAACCATAGTGTTCTATTACTGTAACTCAACCAGTGTTCTATTACTGTAACTCAAATAGTGTTCTATTACTGTAACTCAACCAGTGTTCTAATACTGTAACTATAGTGTTCTATTACTTTAACCATAGTGTTCTATTACTTTAACCATAGTGTTCTATTACTGTAACCATAGTGTTCTATTACTGTAACTCAACCAGTGTTCTATTACTGTAACTATAGTGTTCTATTACTTTAACCATAGTGTTCTATTACTTTAACCATAGTGTTCTATTACTGTAACTCAACCAGTGTTCTATTACTGTAACCATAGTGTTCTATTACTGTAACCATAGTGTTCTATTACTGTAACTATAGTGTTCTATTACTGTAACCATAGTGTTCTATTACTGTAACCATAGTGTTCTATTACTGTACCTCAACCATAGTGTTCTATGACTGTAACCATAGTGTTCTATTACTGTAACCATAGTGTTCTATTACTGTAACCATAGTGTTCTATTACTGTAACCATAGTGTTCTATTACTGTAACTATAGTGTTCTATTACTGTAACCATAGTGTTCTATTACTGTACCTCAACATAGTGTTCTATTACTGTAACCATAGTGTTCTATTACTGTAACTCAACCATAGTGTTCTATTACTGTAACTCAACCATAGTGTTCTATTACTGTAACCATAGTGTTCTATTACTGTAACTCAACCATAGTGTTCTATTACTGTAACTCAACCATAGTGTTCTATTACTGTAACTATAGTGTTCTATTACTGTAACTCAACCATAGTGTTCTATTACTGTAACCATAGTGTTCTATTACTGTACTCAACCATAGTGTTCTATTACTGTAACTATAGTGTTCTATTACTGTAACTATAGTGTTCTATTACTGTAACTATAGTGTTCTATTACTGTAACTATAGTGTTCTATTACTGTAACTATAGTGTTCTATTACTGTTCTCAACCATAGTGTTCTATTACTGTAACCATAGTGTTCTATTACTGTAACTCAACCAGTGTTCTATTACTGTAACTCAACCATAGTTTTCTATTACTGTAACTCAACCATCGTTTCTATTACTGTAACTCAAATAGTGTTCTATTACTGAACTCAACCAGTGTTCTATTACTGTAACTCAAATAGTGTTCTATTACTGTAACTATAGTGTTCTATTACTGTAACTCAACCAGTGTTCTATTACTTTAACCATAGTGTTCTATTACTTTAACCATAGTGTTCTATTACTTTAACCATAGTGTTCTATTACTGTAACCATAGTGTTCTATTACTGTAACTCAACCAGTGTTCTATACTGTAACTCAAATAGTGTTCTATTACTGTAACTCAACCAGTGTGTTCTATTACTGTAACTATAGTGTTCTATTACTGTAACTCAACAGTGTTCTATTACTGTAACTATAGTGTTCTATTACTTTAACCATAGTGTTCTATTACTTTAACCATAGTGTTCTATTACTGTAACTATAGTGTTCTATTACTGTAACTATAGTGTTCTATTACTGTAACTATAGTGTTCTATTATGTTCTTCAACCATAGTGTTCTATTACTGTAACCATAGTGTTCTATTACTGTAACTCAACCAGTGTTCTATTACTGTAACTAACCATAGTTTTCTATTACTGTAACTCACCTCGTTTTCTATTACTGTAACTCAAATAGTGTTCTATTACTGTAACTCAACCAGTGTTCTATTACTGTAACTCAAATAGTGTTCTATTACTGTAACTATAGTGTTCTATTACTGTAACTCAACCAGTGTTCTATTACTTAACCATAGTGTTCTATTACTTAACCATAGTGTTCTATTACTTTAACCATAGTGTTCTATTACTGTAACCATAGTGTTCTATTACTGTAACTCAACCAGTGTTCTATTACTGTAACTCAATAGTGTTCTATTACTGTAACTCAACAGTGTTCTATTACTGTAACTATAGTGTTCTATTACTGTAACTCAACAGTGTTCTATTACTGTAACTATAGTGTTCTATTACTTAACCATAGTGTTCTATTACTTTAACCATACTGTTCTATTACTGTAACCATAGTGTTCTATTACTGTAACTAACCAGTGTTCTATTACTGTAACTATAGTGTTCTATTACTTTAACATAGTGTTCTATTACTGTAACTCAACCAGTGTTCTATTACTGTAACTATAGTTTCTATTACTTTAACCATAGTGTTCTATACTTTACCATAGTGTCTATTACTTTAACCATAGTTTCTATTACTGTAACTCAACCAGTGTTCTATTACTGTAACCATAGTGTTCTATTACTGTAACCATAGTGTTCTATTACTGTAACTATAGTGTTCTATTACTGTAACCATAGTGTCTATTACTGTAAACATAGTGTTCTATTACTGTAACCATAGTGTTCTATTACTGTAACTCAACCAGTGTTCTATTACTGTAACTCAAATAGTGTTCTATTACTGTAACTCAACCAGTGTTCTATTACTGTAACTATAGTGTTCTATTACTTTAACCATAGTGTTCTATTACTTTAACCATAGTGTTCTATTACTGTAACCATAGTGTTCTATTACTGTAACTCAACCAGTGTTCTATTACTGTAACTATAGTGTTCTATTACTTTAACCATAGTAGTGTTTATTACTTTAACCATAGTGTTCTATACTGTAACTATAGTGTTCTATTACTGTAACTATAGTGTTCTATTACTGTAACTATAGTGTTCTTACTGTTCTCAACCATAGTGTTCTATTACTGTAACCATAGTGTTCTATTACTGTAACTCAACCAGTGTTCTATTACTGTAACTCAACCATAGTTTTCTATTACGTAACTCAACCATGTTTTCTATTACTGTAACTCAAATAGTGTTCTATTACTGTAACTCAACCAGTGTTCTATTACTGTAAACTCAAATAGTGTTCTATTACTGTAACTATAGTGTTCTATTACTGTAACTCAACCAGTGTTCTATTACTTTAACATAGTGTTCTATTACTTTAACCATAGTGTTCTATTACTTTAACCATAGTGTTCTATTACTGTAACCATAGTGTTCTATTACTGTAACTCAACCAGTGTTCTATTACTGTAACTCAAATAGTGTTCTATTACTGTAACTCAACCAGTGTATATACTGTAAACTATAGTGTTCTATTACTGTAACTCAACCAGTGTTCTATTACTGTAACTATAGTGTTCTATTACTTTAACCATAGTGTTCTATTACTTTAACCTACTGTTCTATTACTGTAACCATAGTGTTCTATTACTGTAATCAACCAGTGTTCTATTACTGTAACTATAGTGTTCTATTACTTTAACCATAGTGTTCTATTACTGTAACTCAACCAGTGTTCTATTACTGTAACTATAGTGTTCTATTACTTTAACCATAGTGTTCTATTACTTTAACCATAGTGTTCTATTACTTTAACCATAGTGGTTCTATTACTGTAACTCAACCAGTGTTCTATTACTGTAACCATAGTGTTCTATTACTGTAACCTAGTGTTCTATTACTGTAACTATAGTGTTCTATTACTGTAACCATAGTGTCCTATTACTGTAACCATAGTGTTCTATTACTGTAACCATAGTGTTCTATTACTGTAACTCAACCAGTGTTCTATTACTGTAACTCAAATAGTGTTCTATTACTGTAACTCAACCAGTGTTCTATTACTGTAACTATAGTGTTCTATTACTTTAACATAGTGTTCTATTACTTTAACCATAGTGTTCTATTACTGTAACCATAGTGTTCTATTACTGTAACTCAACCAGTGTTCTATTACTGTAACTATAGTGTTCTATTACTTTAACCATAGTGTTCTATTACTTTAACCATAGTGTTTCTTACTGTAACTCAACAGTGTTCTATTACTGTAACCATAGTGTTCTATTACTGTAACCATAGTGTTCTTTACTGTAACTATAGTGTTCTTTACTGTAACCATAGTGTTCTATTACTGTAACCATAGTGTTCTATTACTGTACCTCAACCATAGTGTTCTATGGACTGTAACCATAGTGTTCTATTACTGTAACCATAGTGTTCTATTACTGTAACCATAGTGTTCTATTACTGTAACCATAGTGTTCTATTACTGTAACTATAGTGTTCTATTACTGTAACCATAGTGTTCTATTACTGTACCTCAACCATAGTGTTCTATACTGTAACCATAGTGTTCTATTACTGGAACTAAACCATAGTGTTCTATTACTGTAACTCAACCATAGTGTTCTATTACTGTAACCATAGGGTTCTATTACTGTAACTCAACCATAGTGTTCTATTACTGTAACTCAACCATAGTGTTTCTTTTATTACTGTAACTATAGTGTTCTTACGGAACTCAACCATAGTGTTCTATTACTGTAACCATAGTGTTCTATTACTGTAACTCAAACCATAGTGTTCTATTACTGTAACTATAGTGTTTATACTGTAACTATAGTGTTCTATTACTGTAACTATAGTGTTCTATTACTGTAAATAGTGTTCTATTACTGTAACTATAGTGTTCTATTACTGTAACTATAGTTTCTATACTGTTCTCAACCATAGTGTTCTATTACTGTAACCATAGTGTTCTATTACTGTAACTCAACCAGTGTTCTATTACTGTAACGCTGCAGAATGCTGTGGTAGCCATGGTGGTTACGTGTGCCTTGAATTCTAAATGAATCACAGACAGTGTCACCAGCAAAGCACCCCCACACCATCACACCTCCTCCTCCATGCTTCACGGTGGGAAATATACATGCGGAGATCATCCGTTCACCCTCACCACGTCTCACAAAGAGAAAGGGTCCAATCCTTAAGAGATTTACTACATGATTCCGCATGTGTTATTTCATAGTTTTGATGTTTCACTATTATTCTACAATGTAGAAGAAGAGAAACCCTTGAATGATGTTCTAAAACGTTTGACCGGTAGTTTATATAATAATAAACATCTCTGTAAACATCTCTCATCTCTGTACCCCACACATACAATTATCTGTAAGGTCCCTCAGTCAAGCAGTATATTTCAAACACAGATTCAACCACAAAGACCAGGGAGGTTTTCCTAAAGAAGGGCACCTATTGGTAGATGGGTAAGAAAAACAAAAAAAACATTGAATATCCCTTTGAGCGTGTATTAATTACACTTTGGATGGTGTATCAATACACCCAGTCACTAAAAAGATACATGCGTCCTTCCTAACTCAGTTGCCGGAGAGGAAGGAAACCGCTCAGGGATTTTCACCATGAGGCCAATAGTGACTTTAAAACAGTTACAGAGTTTAATGGCTGTGATAAGAGAAAACTGAGGATGGATCAACAACATTGTAGTTAATCCACAAAACTAACCTAAATGACAGAGTGAAAATAAGGAATAACAATCAGAATAAAAAATATTCTAAAACATCATTCTGTTTGCAACAAGGCACCAATGTAGTGCTGCAAAAATCCTGGTTCAGTCTGCTTTCCAACAGACACTGGGAGATTAATTCACCTTTCAGCAGGACGATAACCTAAAACACAAGGCCAAATCTACACTGGAGTTGCTTACCAAGAAGACAGTGAATGTTTCGACTAACATTTTTGACTTAAATATATCTGAAAATCTGTGGCAATTCTTGAAAATGGTTGTCTAGCAGTGATCAACAACCAATTTGACAGAGCTTGTAGAATTTTGAAAAGAATAATGTGCAAATGTTGCACAATCCAGGGGGTGGAAAGCTCTTAGAGACTCACATTTTCAAACACCGCCAAAGGTGCTTCTACAAAGTTTTGACTCAGCGATGTGAATACTTATGCAAATCTGATATTTCTTTATTTAATATTCAATACATTTACTAAAATATCTAGAAAACATGTATTCGCTTTGTCATTATGAGGTATTGTGTGTAGATGGATGGGTTTAATCCATTTTGAAGTCAGGCTGTAACACAACTAAATGTGGAATCAAGTCAAGGGGTATGAATACTTTCTGAAGGCACTGTGGATAATGTACTGCTACTGGGAGTGACGATACTGATAATGGTGTTAATGCTTCAGTAATGCAGTTTGTCTTGAAAATATTGATAGTGCATTCATTTGGGTTCATATTTGTTAGTATTGGTTGATATTGGTTGATAGTCTTGATAACGTTGGTAATATTAATAATGTGTTTCAATGGGAAGACTGATCATGTTGTTAAATGGTTTGATGTTGATATGGTTTAATGTTGGTTTAATGTTGATAATGGTTTAATGTTGATAATGGTTTAATGTTGATAATGGTTTAATGTTGATATGGTTTAATGTTGGTTTAATGTTGATAATGGTTTAATGTTGATAATGGTTTAATGTTGATAATGGTTTAATATTGATAATGGTTTAATGTTGATAATGGTTTAATGTTGATAATGGTTTAATATTGATAATGGTTTAATATTGATAATGGTTTAATGTTGATATGGTTTAATGTTGTTTTAATGTTAATGTTGATAATGGTTTAATGTTGATAATGGTTTAATGTTGATAATGGTTTAATGTTGATATGGTTTAATGTTGATATGGTTTAATGTTGATAATGGTTTAATGTCGATAATGGTTTAATGTTGGTTTAATGTTGATATGGTTTAATGTTGATAATGGTTTAAGGTTGATAATGGTTTAATGTTGATAATGGTTAGTTAATGTTGATATGGTTTAATGTTGGTTTAATGTTGATAATGGTTTAATGTTGATATGGTTTAATGTTGGTTTAATGTTGATATGGTTTAATGTTGATAATGGTTTAATATTGATAATGGTTTAATGTTGATAATGGTTTAATGTTGATAATGGTTTAATGTTGATAATGGTTTAATATTGATATGGTTTCATGTTGATATGGTTTAATGTTAATATGGTTTAATGTTGTTTTAATGTTAATGTTGATAATGGTTTAATGTTGATAATGGTTTAATGTTGATATGGTTTAATGTTGATATGGTTTAATGTTGATAATGGTTTAATGTCGATAATGGTTTAATGTTGGTTTAATGTTGATATGGTTTAATGTTGATAATGGTTTAATGTCGATAATGGTTTAATGTTGGTTTAATGTTGATATGGTTTAATGTTGATATGGTTTAATGTTGGTTTAATGTTGATAATATTTAATGTTGATATGGGTTTAATGTTGATAATGGTTTAATGTTGATATGGTTTAATGTGATATGGTTTAATGTTGGTTTAATGTTGATAATAGTTTAATGTTGATATGGTTTAATGTGGGTTTAATGTTGATAATAGTTTAATGTTGATATGGTTTAATTGTTGATAATGGTTTAATGTTGATATGGTTTAATGTTGATAATCGGTTTAATGTTGATAATGGTTTAATGTTGCTAATGGTTAATGTTGATAATGGTTTTAATGTTGGTTTAATGTTGATAATGGTTTAAGGTTGCTAATGGTTTAAGGTTGCTAATGGTTTAAGGTTGATAATGGTTAATGTTGATAATGGTTAAAGGTTGATCATGGTTTAATGTTGATAATGGTTAAGGTTGATAATGGTTTAATGTTGATAATGGTTAGTTAATGTTGATATGGTTTAATGTTGGTTTAATGTTGATAATGGTTTAATGTTGATATGGTTTAATGTTGGTTTAATGTTGATAATGGTTTAATGTTGATAATGGTTTAATGTTGATAATGGTTTAATGTTGATATGGTTTAATGTTGATAATGGTTTCATGTTGATAATGGTTTAATGTTGATAATGGTTTTATGTTTATAATGGTTTCATGTTGATACCTGGTTTCATGTTGATAATGGTTTCATGTTGATACTGGTTTAATGTTGATAATATGTTTCAGTGGGGAGAGCAGGTCAGGGAAGACTGAGAATGACGGATAATGTGTTTCAGTCGGGAGAGTGGGTCAGGGAAGACTGATAATGATTATGATAATGTGATTCAGTGGGGAGAACGGGTTACGGAAGACTGATAATGATGGTAATGTATTTCAGTGGGGGAGAGCGGGTCAGGGAAGACTGAAGCCACGAAAATGGTCCTGCGTTACCTGACAGCTATACATCACAAACGCAACATACACAACAGGTAAACACAATGTTTACACAACAGGTAACACAACAGGTAAACACAACATTACACAACAGGTAAACACAACATTACACAACAGGTAAACACAACATTACACAACAGGTAAACACAACATTACACAACAGGTAAACACAACATTACACAACAGGTAAACACAATGTTACACAACAGGTAAACACAACATTACACAACAGGTAAACACAACATTACACAACAGGTAAACACAACATTACACAACAGGTAAACACAATGTTACACAACAGGTAAACACAACATTACACAGCAGGTAAACACAACATTACACAACAGGTAAACACAACATTACAAAACAGGTAAACACAACATTACACAACAGGTAAACACAATGTTACAC
This sequence comes from Oncorhynchus kisutch, assembly GCF_002021735.2. Taxonomy (NCBI): domain Eukaryota; kingdom Metazoa; phylum Chordata; class Actinopteri; order Salmoniformes; family Salmonidae; genus Oncorhynchus; species Oncorhynchus kisutch. Next base: position 14,863,355 of record NW_022261978.1, on the reverse strand, counting down.
AACAGGTAAACACAACATTACACAGCAGGTAAACACAACATTACACAGCAGGTAAACACAGATTAAACAGCAGGTAAACACAAGATTAAACATCAGGGAAAGACAACATTACACAACAGTAAACACAGCATTACACAACAGGTAAACACAACATTACACAGCAGGGTAAACACAACATTACACAACAGGTAAACACAACATTACACAGCAGGGTAAAACACAACATTACACAGCAGGTAAACACAGATTAAACATGAAGGGTAAACACAACATTACACAACAGGTAAACACAACAGGTAAACACAACATTACACACAGGTAAACACAACATTACACAACAGGTAACACCAACATTACACAACAGGTAAACAAAACATTACACAACAGGTAAACACAACATTACACAACAGGTAACACAACATTACACAACAGGTAAACACAACATTACACAACAGGTAAACACAACAGGTAAACACAACATTACACAACAGGTAAAACAACATTACACAACAGGTAACACAACATTACACAACAGGTAAACACAACATTACACAACAGGTAAACACAACATTACACAACAGGTAAACACAACATTACACAACAGGTAAACACAACAGGTAAACACAACATTACACAACAGGTAAACACAACATTACACAACAGGTAAACACAACATTACACAACAGGTAAACACAACAGGTAAACACAACATTACACAACAGGTAAACACAACATTACACAACAGGTAAACACAACATTACACAACAGGTAAACACAACATTACACAACAGGTAAACACAACATTACACAGCAGGTAAACACAAGATTAAACAGCAGGTAAACACAAGATTAAACATCAGGGAAAGACAACATTACACAACAGGTAAACACAGCATTACACAACAGGTAAACACAACATTACACAGCAGGTAAACACAACATTACACAACAGGTAAACACAACATTACACAGCAGGTAAACACAACATTACACAGCAGGTAAACACCAAGATTAAACAGCAGGTAAACACAACATTACACAACAGGTAAACACAACAGGTAAACACAAACATTACACAACAGGTAAACACAAACATTACACAACAGGTAAACACAACATTACACAACAGGTAAACAAAACATTACACAACAGGTAAACACAACATTACACAACAGTAAACACAACATTACACAACAGGTAAACCACAACATTACACAACAGGTAAAACACAACAGGTAAACACAACATTACACAACAGGTAAACACAAATTACACAACAGGTAAACACAACATTACACAACAGGTAACACAACATTACACAACAGGTAAACACAACATTACACAACAGGTAAACAACAAAATTTACACAACAGGTAAACACAACAGGTAAACACAACATTACACAACAGGTAAACACAACATTACACAACAGGTAAACACAACATTACACAACAGGTAAACACAACAGGTAAACACAACATTACACAACAGGTAAACACAACATTACCAACAGGTAAAAACAACTTACAACAGGTAAACACAACATATCACAACAGGTAACACAACATTACACAACAGGTAACACAACATTACACAGCAGGTAAACATAACAGGTAAACACAACAGGTAAACACAACAGGTAAACACAACATTACACAACATGTAAACACAACAGTAAACACAACAGGTAAACACAACATTACACAGCAGGTAAACACAACAGGTAAACACAGCAGGTAAACACAACATTACACAGCAGGTGTACATGTAAACATACTGGCCGTAACTTCCTGTTATTACCCTAACTGTTGTCTCTCTCTCTCTCCCTCCCTCTCTTGACCCCCCCCCCAGATTGAGGTAATGTGTCTGTAGCTTTTGTTGCGGTTGCAGTGGTTGTTGGTTTTTGTTCCCATAGTAACTACTGTTAGCAACCCTAGTACCTACTCCTAGTACTGATTGGTTGTCACGGTAACAGATCCTGGAGGCCACGCCCCTGTTGGAATCCTTTGGGAATGCCAAAACGGTCCGGATGACAACTCTAGCCGCTTCGGGAAATATGTGGAGATATTCTGGAGGAGTGAGTACTGCGCTTACATTATTACGTTGCCACAGTCAATCAGTCAATCAGGTAGAAGCATTTCAACACCTATAAACCTAGAGAGGAAACCAGGCTATGAGGAGTGAGTAGTGTATTTACGTTAATTTGTTACCACAGTAAATCAATCAATCAAATGTATTTATGAAGCCCTCTTATATCAGCTGATGGGAGCGGGAACTCTGTGTACCCCATGTTACCACGGTAACTCGGTCTATACGCCACGTTACCACGGTAACTCTGTCTATACTCCACGTTACCACAGTAACTCTGTCTATACTCCACGTTACCACGGTAACTCTGTCTATACGCCACGTTACCACGGGAACTCTGTCTATACCCTACGTTACCACGGTAACTCCATCTATACCCCACGTTACCATGGTAACTCTGTCTGTACCAGTGGAGGCTGCTGAGGGGAGGACAGAGTGACTGGGAACCACGTGTCTGAAGCATTTGATACTGATCCAGTTTCTACTACGAGCCTTCACTCCCTAATTACGGTGCCACCAACCTCCTGTGGTCCGTATGCCACATTACCACGGTAACTCCGCTGGTGTAACAGGGCGTGGCTCCAGTATCAGTGACACCCTGACGTTGGACAGGTACACGACAAGGTGTGACACGGTGTGTGAGCTGAACTCCCATAATGCTCAGTCATACGTGACTTATTAATGAACCGTGGGTTACTTAACACTGAGAGACAAGAGAACTCACTGTGTGGTGTGTGTGTGTGTGTGTGTGTGTGTGTGGTGTGTGTGTGTGTGGTGTGTGTGTGTGTGTGTGTGTGTGTGTGTGTGTGTGTGTGTGT